>NW_026734294.1:1485156-1785156 GCF_949786415.1 Peromyscus eremicus
ACAAGAAACACACTCTGCTTTTGAGAAAAGAGCACTCTTCTACTCTACTGTGTTTTCTATGGAGTCTGAACAGTGAGCTTGCTCAGAACAAAAGAACTGTGCTTCCCACACACACGGCCATATCTAGTTCAATTCTGCTTAGGAACCTGACTAGAACAGTAGATCCTCTTTAGTCCAATACACTGTACTTGCTGCGAACAGACGCCAGTGCTATTTGTCCTGTCTATGGCAATGGCAGTGCAATAGTGACTCTTCTTACCAGAAAACAACTCTTGCTAGTAGTAACAGAAACTGCATGGGATTCAACTCCATTTAAAACTGGGAAACAAACGCTAGCTCTCCTTACAAGAAACACACTCTGCTTTAGAGAAAAGAGTACTCTTTTACTCTACTGTGTTTCCTATGGGGTCCAAACTGTGAGCTTGCCCAGAACAAAAGAACTGTTCTTCCTACACACACGGACCATATCTAGTTCAACTCTGCTTAGGAAACTGACAAGAATAGTAGCTCCTCTTCAGTCCAATACAGTGTACTTGCTGGGAACAGACGCATGTGCTATTTGCACTGTGTATGGCAATCGGAGCGCAATAGTGACTTTCCTTACCAGAAAACAACTCTTGCTCGTAGGATCAGAAACTGCATGTGATTCCACTCCATTTAGGACTGGGAAACAAATGCAAGCTCGCCTTACAAGAAACACACTCTGCTTTAGAGAAAAGAGCACTCTTCTACTCTACTGTGTTTCCTATGGGGTCCACACAGTGAGCTTGCTCAGAACAAAAGAACTGTGCTTCCTACACACACGGACCATATCTAGTTCAACTCTGCTTAGGAAAATGACAAGAACAGTAGCTCCTAATCATTCCAATACACTGTACTTGCTGGGAAAAGACGTGAGTGCTATTTGCCTTAATAGGGCAATGGGAGCACAATAGTGACTTTCCTTACCAGAAAACAACTCTTGTTCGTAGGACCAGAAACTGCATGTGATTCCACTCCATTTAGGACTGGGAAACAAACGCTAGCTCACCTTACAAGAAACACACTCTGCTTTAGAGAAAAGAGCAGTCTTCTACTCTACTTTTTTTCCTATGCGGTCAAAACAGTGAGCTTGCTCAGAACAAAAGAACTGTGCTTCCTACACACACGGACCATATGTAGTTCAACTCTGCTTAGGAAACTGACTAGAACAGTATCTCCTATTCAGTCCAACACACTGTACTTGCTGGGAAAAGACGCCAGTGCTATTTGCCCTGTGTATAGCAATGGGAGCGCAATAGTGACTTTACTTACCAGAAAACAACTCTTGTTCGTAGGAGCAGAAACTGCATGTGATTCAAGTCCATTTAGGACTAGGAAACAAACGCTAGCTCGCCTTACAAGGAACACACTCTGCTTTTGAGAAAAGAGCACTCTTCTACTCTACTGTGTTTCCTATAGGGCCAGAACAGTGAGCTTGCTCAGAACATAAGAACTGTGCTTCCTACACACAGGGGCCATATTTAGTTCAACTCTACTTAGGAAACTGACAAGAACAGTAGCTCCTCTTCAGTCCAATACACTGTACTTGCTGGGAACCGACGCCAGTGCTATTTTTCCTGTGTATGGCATTTGGAGCGCAATAGTGACTCTTCTTACCAGAAAACAACTCTTGCTCATAGGACCAAAAAACTGACTGTGACTCAACTCCATTTAGAACTGGGAAACAAACGCAAGCTCGCCTTACGAGAAATACACTCTGCTTTAGAGAAAAGAGCACTCTTCTACTCTACTGTGTTTCCTATAGGGCCAGAAGAGTGAGCTTGCTCAGAATATAATAACTGAGCTTCCTACACATACGGGCCATATATAGTTCAACTCTGCTTAGGAACCTGACAAGAACAGTAGATCCTCTTCAGTCCAATACACTGTACTTGCTGGGAAAAGACGCGAGTGCTATTTGCACTGTGTATGGCAAAGGGAACACAATAGTGACTTTCCTTACCAGAATACAACTCTTGCTCGTAGGACCACAAAGAGCATGTGATTCAACTCCATTTAAGACTGGGAAACAAACGCTAGCTTGCCTTACAAAAAACACACTCTGTTTTTGAGAAAAGAGCACTCTTCTACTCTACTGTGTTTCCTATGGGGTCTGAACAGTGAGCTTGCTCAGAACAAAAGAAAAGTGCTTCCTACACACAGTGGCCATATCTATTTCAACTCTGCTTAGGAAACTGACAAGAACAGTAGATCCTATTCAGTCCAATACACTGTACTTGCTGGGAACAGACACCAGTGCTATTTGCATTGTGTACGGCAATTGGAGCACAATAGTGACTCGTCTTACCAGAAAACAACTCTTGCTCATAGGACAAAAAACTGCATGTGACTCAACTCCACTTAGGACTGGGAAACAAACTCTAGCTCGCTTTACAAGAAACACACTCTGCTTTTGAGAAAAGAGCACTCTTCCACTCTACAGTGTTTCCTATGGGGTCCGAACAGTGAGCTTGCTCAGAACAAAAGAACTGTGCTTCCTACACACATGGGCCATATCTAGTTCAACTCTGCTTAGGAAACTGACAAGAACAGTAGATCCTTTTCAGTCCAATACACTGTACTTGCTGGGAACAGACGCCAGTGCTATTTGCACTGTGTATGGCAATTGGAGCACAATAGTGACTCCTCTAACCAGAAAACATCTCTTGCTCGTAGGACCAAAAACTGCATGTGAATCAACTCCATTTAGGACTGGGAAACTAACGCTAGCTTGCCTTCCAAGAAACACACTCTGCTTTAGAGACAAGAGCTCTCTTCTACTCTACTGTGTTTCCTATGGGGTCCAAACAGTGAGCTTGCTCAGAACATAAGAACTGTGCTTCCTACACACACGGGCCATATCTCGTTCATCTCTGCTTAGGAAACTGACAAGAACAGTAGCTCCTCTTCAGTCCGATACACTGTTCTTGCTGGGAACAGACGAGAGTGCTCTTTGCTCTGTGTATGGCAATGGGAGCGCAACAGTGACTTTCCTTACCAGAAAACAACTCATGCTCGTAGAACCAGAATCTGAATGTGATTGAACTCCATTTAGGACTGGGAAACAAACGCTAGCTCGCCTTATAAGAAACACACTCTGCTTTTGAGAAAAGAGCACTCTTCTACTCTACTGCGTTTCCTATGGGGTCCGAACAGTGAGCTTGCTCAGAACAAAAGAACTGTGCTCCTACACACACGGCAATATCTACTTCAATTCTGCTTAGGAACCTGACAAGAACAGTAGATCCTCTTCAGTCCAATACACTGTACTTGCTGGGAACAGAAGCCAGTGCTATTTGTCCTGTGTATGGCAATGGCAGCGCAATAGTGACTCTTCTTACCAGAAAACAACTCTTGCTCGTAGGACCAGAAACTGCATGTGATTCCACTCCATTTAGGACTGGGAAACAAACGCAAGCTCGTCTTTCAAGAAACACACTCTGCTTTAGAGAAAAGAGCACTCTTCTACTCTACTGTGTTTCCTATAGGTCCAGAACAGTGAGCTTGCTCAGAACATAATAACTGTGCTTCCTACACACACGGGCCATATCTAGTTCAACTCTGCTTAGGAAACTGACAAGAACAGTAGCTCCGCTTCAGTCCGATACACTGTACTTGCTGAGAACAGACGTGAGTGCTATTTGCACTGTGTATGGGAATTGGAGCGCAATAGTGACTTTCCTTACCAGAAAACAACTCTTGCTCGTAGGACCAGAAACTGCATGTGATTCCACTCCATTTAGGACTGGGAAACAAACGCAAGCTCGCCTTACAAGAAACACACTCTGCTTTAGAGAAAAGAGCACTCTTCTACTCTACTGTATTTCCTATAGGGCCAGAACAGTGAGCTTGCTCAGAAAAAAAGAACTGTGCTTCCTACACACGGGCCATATCTAGTTCAACTCTGCTTAGGAAACTGAGAAGAAGAGTAGCTCCTCTTCTTTCCAATACACTGTACTTGCTGGGAACAGACGGGAGGGCTATTTGCACTGTGTATGGCAATGGGAGCACAATAGTGACTTTCCTTACCAGAAAACAACTCTTGCTCGTAGGACCAGAAACTACATGTGATTAAACTCCATTTAGGAAAGGGAAACAAACACTAGCTCGCCTTACAAGAAACACACTCTGCTTTTGAGAAAAAGCACTCTTCTACTCTACTGTGTTTCCTATGGGGTCCGAACAGTGAGCTTGCTCAGAACAAAAAAACTGTGCTTCTACACACACGGCCATATCTACTTCAAGTCTGCTTAGGAACCTGACAAGAACAGTAGATCCTCTTCAGTCCAATACACTGTACTTGCTGCGAACAGACGCCAGTGCTATTTGTCCTGTCTATGGCAATGGCAGTGCAATAGTGACTCTTCTTACCAGAAAACAACTCTTGCTAGTAGTACCAGAAACTGCATGGGATTCAACTCCATTTAAAACTGGGAAACAAACGCTAGCTCTCCTTACAAGAAACACACTCTGCTTTAGAGAAAAGAGCACTCTTCTACTCTACTGTGTTTCCTATGGGGTCCAAACTGTGAGCTTGCCCAGAACAAAAGAACTGTTCTTCCTACACACACGGACCATATCTAGTTCAACTCTGCTTAGGAAAATGACAAGAACAGTAGCTCCTCTTCAGTCCAATACACTGTACTTGCTGGGAACAGACGCATGTGCTATTTGCACTGTGTATGGCAATGGGAGCGCAATAGTGACTTTCCTTACCAGAAAACAACTCTTGCTCGTAGGACCAGAAACTGCATGTGATTCCACTCCATTTAGGACTGGGAAACAAACGCAAGCTCGCCTTAAAAGAAACACACTCTGCTTTAGAGAAAAGAGCACTCTTCTTCTCTACTGTGTTTCCTATGGGGTCCACACAGTGAGCTTGCTCAGAACAAAAGAACTGTGCTTCCTACACACACGGACCATATGTAGTTCAACTCTGCTTAGGAAACTGACAAGAACAGTATCTCCTATTCAGTCCAATACACTGTACTTGCTGGGAAAAGATGCGAGGGCTATTTGCCCTGTGTATAGCAATGGGAGCGCAATAGTGACTTTCCTTACCAGAAAACAACTCTTGTTCGTAGGACCAGAAACTGCATGTGATTCAAGTCCATTTAGGACTAGGAAACAAACGCTAGAACGCCTTACTAGAAACACACTCTGCTTTAGAGAAAAGAGCACTCTTCTACTCTACTGTGTTTCCTATAGTGCCAGAACAGTGAGCTTGCTCAGAACAAAAGAACTGTGCTTCCTACACACGGGACATATCTAGTTCAACTCTGCTTAGGAAACTGACAAGAACAGTAGCTCCTCTTCAGTCCCATACACTGTACTTACTGGGAGAGACGTGAGTGCTATTTGTACTGTATATGGCAATGGGAGCGCTATAGTGACTTTCCTTACCAGAAAACAACTCTTGCTCGTAGGACCAGAAACTGAATGTGATTCCACTCCATTTAGGACTGGGAAACAAATGCTAGCTCGCGTTATAAGAAACACACTCTGCTTTTGAGAAAAGAACACTCTTCTACTCTACTGTGTTTCCTATAGGGCCAGAACAGTGAGCTTGCTCAGAACATAATAACTGTGCTTCCTACACACACGGGCCATATCTAGTTCAACTCTGCTTAGGAAAATGACAAGAACAGTAGCTCCTCTTCAGTCCAATACACTGTACTTGCTGGGAACAGACGCCAGTGCTATTTTAACTGTGTACGGCAATTGGAGCACAATAGTGACTCGTCTTACCACAAAACAACTCTTGCTCGTAGGACAAAAAACTGCATGTGACTCAACTCCACTTAGGACTGGGAAACAAACTCTAGCTTGCTTTACAAGAAACACACTCCGCTTTTGAGAAAAGAGCACTCTTCTACTCTACTGTGTTTCCTTTAGGGCCAGAACAGTGAGCTTTCTCAGAAAAAAAGAACTGTGCTTCCTACACACACGGGCCATATCTAGTTCAACTCTGCTTAGGAAACTGACAAGAACAGTAGGTACTCTTCAGTCCGATACACTGTACTTGCTTGGAACAGACGCAAGTGCTATTTGCACTGTGTATGGCAATGGGAGCGCAATAGTGACTTTCCTTACCAGAAAACAACTCTTGCTCCTAGGACCAGAAACTGCATGTGATTCAACTCCATTTAGGTCTAGGAAACAAACGCTAGATCACCTTACAAAAAACACACTCTGCTTTAGAGAAAAGAGCACTCATCTACTCTACAGTGTTACCTATAGGGCCAGAACAGTGAGCTTGCTCAGAACATAAGAACTGTGCTTCCTACACACATGGGCCATATCTAGTTCAACTCTGCTTAGGAAACTGACAAGAACAGTAGCTCCTCTTCAGTCCGATACACTGTACTTGCTGGGAACAGAGGCGAGTGCTATTTGCACTTTGTATGGCAATGGGAGCGCAATAGTGACTTTCCTTACCAGAAAACAACTCTTGCTCGTAGGACCAGAAACTGCATGTGATTCAACTCCATTTAGGACTGGGAAACAAAGGCTAGCTCGGCTTACTAGAAACACACTCTGCTTTAGAGAAAAGAGCACTCTTCTACTCTACTGTGTTTCCTATAGGGCCAGAACAGTGAGCTTGCTCAGAACAAAAGAACTGTGCTTCCTACACACGGGCCATATCTAGTTCAACTCTGCTTAGGAAACTGACAAGAACAGTAGCTCTTATTCAGTCCAATACACTGTACTTGAGGGAAGAGACGCGAGTGCTATTTGCACTGTGTATGGCATTTGGAGCGCAATAGTGACTCTTCTTACCAGAAAACAACTCTTGCTTGTAGGACCAAAAACTGCCTGGTACTCAACTCCATTAGGACTGGGAAACAAACGCGAGCTCGCCTTACAAGAAACACACTCTGCTTTAGAGAAAAGAGCACTCTTCTATTCTATTGTGTTTCCTATAGGGCCAGAACAGTGAGCTTGCTCAGAACATAATAACTGTGCTTCCTACACACACGGGCCATATCTAGTTCAACTCTGCTTAGGAAACTGACAAGAACAGTAGCTACTCTTCAGTCCGATACACTGTACTTGCTGAGAACAGACGTGAGTGCTATTTTCACTGTGTATGGCAATTGGAGCACAATAGTGACTCGTCTTACCAGAAAACAACTCTTGCTCATAGGACAAAAAACTGCATGTGACTCAACTCCATTTAGGACTGGGAAACAAACTCTAGCTCTCCTTACAAGAAACACACTCCGCTTTTGAGAAAAGAGCACTCTTTTACTCTACTGTGTTTCCTATGGGGTCCGAACAGTGAGCTTGCTCAGAACAAAAGAACTGTGCTTCCTACGCACACGGCCATATCTAGTTCAATTCTGCTTAGAACCAGAACAGTAGATCCTCTTCAGTCCAATACACTGTACTTGCTGGAAACAGACGCCAGTGCTATTTGCACTGTGTATGGCAATGACAGCACAATAGTGAATATTCTTACCAGAAAACAACTCTTGCTGGTAGGACCAGAAACTGAATGTGATTCCACTCCATTTAGGACTGGGAAACAAACGCTAGCTCGCATGACAAGAAACACACTCTGCCTTAGAAAAAAGAGCACTCTTCTACTCTACTGTGTTTCCTATGGGGTCCAAACAGTGAGCTTGCTCAGAACAAAAGAACTGTGCTTCCTACACACACGGACCATATGTAGTTCAACTCTGCTTAGGAAACTGACAAGAACAGTAGCTCCTCTTCAGTCTAATACACTGTACTTGCTGGGAAAAGACGCGAGTGCTATTTGCCCTGTGTATGGCAATGGGAGCGCAATAGTGACTTTCCTTACCAGAAAACAACTCTTGTTCGTAGGACCAGAAACTGCATGTGATTCAACTCCATTTATGACTAGGAAACAAACGCTAGCTCGCCTTACTAGAAACACACTCTGCTTTAGAGAAGAGAGCACTCTTCTACTCTAAGGTTTTTCCTATGGGGTCCAAACAGTGAGCTTGCTCAGAACAAAAGAACTGTGCTTCCGACACACACGGACCATATCTAGTTAAACTCTGCTTAGGAAACTGACACGAACAGTAGCTCCTATTCAGTCCAATACACTGTACTTGCTGGGAACAGACGCGAGTGCTATTTGCACTGTGTATGGCAATTGGAGCACAATAGTGACTCTTCTTACCAGAAAACAACTCTTGCTCCTAGGACGAAAAACTGCATGTGACTCAACTCCATTTAGGACTGGGAAACAAACGCGAGCTCGCCTTACAAGAAACACACTCTGCTTTAGAGAAAAGAGCACTCTTCTACTCTACTGTGTTTCCTTTAGGGCCAGAACAGTGAGCTTGCTCAGAACATAATATCTGTGCTTCCTACACACATGGGCCATATCTAGTTCAACTATGCTTAGGAAACTGACAAGAACAGTAGATCCTATTCAGTCCAATACACTGTACTTGCTGGGAAAACACGCGAGTGCTATTTGCCCTGTGTATGGCAATGGGAGCGCAATAGTGACTTTCCTTACCAGAAAACAACTCTTGTTAGTAGGACCAGAAACTGCATGTGATTCAACTCCATTTAGGACTAGGAAACAAACGCTAGCTCGCCTTACAAGGAACACACTCTGCTTTTGAGAAAAGAGCACTCTTATACTCTACTGTGTTTCCTATAGGGCCAGAACAGTGAGCTTGCTCAGAACTTAAGAACTGTGCTTACTACACACACGGGCCATATTTAGTTCAACTCTGCTTAGGAAACTGACAAGAACAGTAGCTCCTCTTCAGTCTAATACACTGTACTTGCTGGGAACAGACGCCAGTGCTATTTGTCCTGTGTATGGCATTTGGAGCGCAATAGTGACTCTTCTTACCGGAAAACAACTCTTGCTCATAGGACCAAAAACTGCCTGTGACTCAACTCCATTTAGGACTGGGAAACAAACGCGAGCTCGCCTTACGAGAAATACACTCTGCTTTAGAGAAAAGAGCACTCTTCTACTCTACTGTGTTTCCTATAGGTCCAGAAGAGTGAGCTTGCTCAGAATATAATAACTGAGTTTCCTACACATACGGGCCATATCTAGTTCAACTCTGCTTAGGAACCTGACAAGAACAGTAGATCCTCTTCAGTCCAATACACTGTACTTGCTGGGAAAAGACGCGAGTGCTATTTGCACTGTGTATGGCTAAGGGAGCACAATAGTGACTTTCCTTACCAAAATACAACTCTTGCTCGTAGGACCACAAACAGCATGTGATTCAACTCCATTTAGGACTGCGAAACAAACGCTAGCTTGCCTTACAAAAAACACACTCTGCTTTTGAGAAAAGAGCACTCTTCTACTCTACTGTGTTTCCTATGGGGTCCGAACAGTGAGCTTGCTCAGAACAAAAGAACTGTGCTTCCTACACACACTGGCCATATCTATTTCAACTCTGCTTAGGAAACTGACAAGAACAGTAGATCCTATTCAGTCCAATACACTGTACTTGCTGGGAACAGACACCAGTGCTATTTGCATTGTGTACGGCAATTGGAGCACATTTGTGACTCATCTTACCAGAAAACAACTCTTGCTCATAGGACAAAAAACTGCATGTGACTCAACTCCACTTAGGACTGGGAAACAAACTCTAGCTCGCTTTACAAGAAACACACTCTGCTTTTGAGAAAAGAGCACTCTTCTACTCTACTGTTTTTCCTATAGGGCCAGAACAGTGAGCTTGCTCAGAAAAAAAGAACTGTGCTTCCTACACACACGGGCCATATCTAGTTCAACTATGCTAAGAAACTGACAAGAACAGTAGCTCCTATTCAGTCCAATACACTGTATTGTTGGGAACAGATGCCAGTGCTATTTGCACTGTGTATGGCAATGGGAGCACAATAGTGACTTTCCTTACCAGAAAACAACTCTTGTTCGTAGGACCAGAAACTGCATGTGATTCAACTCCATTTATGACTAGGAAACAAACGATAGCTCGCCTTACAAGAAACACACTCTGCTTTAGAGAAAAGAGCACTCATCTACTCTACTCTGTTTCCTATAGGGCCAGAACAGTGAGCTTGCTCAGAACATAAGAACTGTGCTTCCTACACACACGGCCATATCTAGTTCAACTCTGATTCGGAAACTGACAAGAACAGTAGCTCCTCTTCAGTCCGATACACTGTACTTGCTGGGAACAGACGCGAGTGCTATTTGCACTGTGTATGGCAATGGGAGCACAATAGTGACTTTCCTTACTAGAAAATAACTCTTGCTCGTAGGACCAGAAACTGCATGTGATTCAACTCTATTTAGGACTGGGAAACAAACGCTAGCTCGCCTTACAAGAAACACACTCTGCATTTGAGAAAAGAGCACTCTTCTACTCTACTGTGTTTTCTATGGGGTCCGAACAGTGAGCTTGCTCAGAACAAAAGAACTGTGCTTCCTACACACACTGGCCATATCTAGTTCAACTCTGCTTCGGAACCTGACAAGAACAGTAGATCCTCTTCAGTCCAATACATTGTACTTGCTGGGAACAGAAGCCAGTGCTATTTGTCCTGTGTATGGCAAAGGCAGCGCAACAGTGACTCTTCTTACCATAAAACAACTCTTGCTCGTAGGACAGAAAATGCATGTGATTCAACTCCATTTAGGACTGGGAAACAAAGGCTAGCTCGCCTTACTAGAAACACACTCTGCTTTAGAGAAAAGAGCACTCTTCTACTCTACTGTGTTTCCTATAGTGCCAGAACAGTGAGCTTGCTCAGAACAAAAGAACTGTGCTTCCTACACACGGGCCATATCTAGTTCAACTCTGCTTAGGAAACTGACAAGAACAGTAGCTCCTCTTCAGTCCGATACACTGTACTTACTGGGAGAGACGCGAGTGCTATTTGTACTGTATATGGCAATGGGAGCGCTATAGTGACTTTCCTTACCAGAAAACAACTCTTGCTCGTAGGACCAGAAACTGCATGTGATTCCACTCCATTTAGGACTGGGAAACAAACGCTAGCTCGCGTTATAAGAAACACACTCTGCTTTTGACAAAAGAACACTCTTCTACTCTACTGTGTTTCCTATAGGGCCAGAACAGTTAGCTTGCTCAGAACATAATAACTGTGCTTAATACACACACGGGCCATATCTAGTTCAACTCTGCTTAGGAAACTGACAAGAACAGTAGCTCCGCTTCAGTCCGATACACTGTACTTGCTGAGAACAGACGTGAGTGCTATTTGCACTGTGTATGGGAATTGGAGCGCAATAGTGACTTTCCTTACCAGAAAACAACTCTTGCTCGTAGGACCAGAAACTGCATGTGATTCCACTCCATTTAGGACTGGGAAACAAACGCAAGCTCGCCTTACAAGAAACACACTCTGCTTTAGAGAAAAGAGCACTCTTCTACTCTACTGTATTTCCTATAGGGCCAGAACAGTGAGCTTGCTCAGAAAAAAAGAACTGTGCTTCCTACACACGGGCCATATCTAGTTCAACTCTGCTTAGGAAACTGAGAAGAAGAGTAGCTCCTCTTCTTTCCAATACACTGTACTTGCTGGGAACAGACGGGAGGGCTATTTGCACTGTGTATGGCAATGGGAGCACAATAGTGACTTTCCTTACCAGAAAACAACTCTTGCTCGTAGGACCAGAAACTACATGTGATTAAACTCCATTTAGGAAAGGGAAACAAACACTAGCTCGCCTTACAAGAAACACACTCTGCTTTTGAGAAAAAGCACTCTTCTACTCTACTGGGTTTCCTATGGGGTCCGAACAGTGAGCTTGCTCAGAACAAAAAAACTGTGCTTCCTACACACACGGCCATATCTACTTCAAGTCTGCTTAGGAACCTGACAAGAACAGTAGATCCTCTTCAGTCCAATACACTGTACTTGCTGCGAACAGACGCCAGTGCTATTTGTCCTGTCTATGGCAATGGCAGTGCAATAGTGACTCTTCTTACCAGAAAACAACTCTTGCTAGTAGTACCAGAAACTGCATGGGATTCAACTCCATTTAAAACTGGGAAACAAACGCTAGCTCTCCTTACAAGAAACACACTCTGCTTTAGAGAAAAGAGCACTCTTCTACTCTACTGTGTTTCCTATGGGGTCCAAACTGTGAGCTTGCCCAGAACAAAAGAACTGTTCTTCCTACACACACGGACCATATCTAGTTCAACTCTGCTTAGGAAAATGACAAGAACAGTAGCTCCTCTTCAGTCCAATACACTGTACTTGCTGGGAACAGACGCATGTGCTATTTGCACTGTGTATGGCAATGGGAGCGCAATAGTGACTTTCCTTACCAGAAAACAACTCTTGCTCGTAGGACCAGAAACTGCATGTGATTCCACTCCATTTAGGACTGGGAAACAAACGCAAGCTCGCCTTAAAAGAAACACACTCTGCTTTAGAGAAAAGAGCACTCTTCTTCTCTACTGTGTTTCCTATGGGGTCCACACAGTGAGCTTGCTCAGAACAAAAGAACTGTGCTTCCTACACACACGGACCATATGTAGTTCAACTCTGCTTAGGAAACTGACAAGAACAGTATCTCCTATTCAGTCCAATACACTGTACTTGCTGGGAAAAGATGCGAGGGCTATTTGCCCTGTGTATGGGAATTGGAGCGCAATAGTGACTTTCCTTACCAGAAAACAACTCTTGTTCGTAGGACCAGAAACTGCATGTGATTCAAGTCCATTTAGGACTAGGAAACAAACGCTAGAACGCCTTACTAGAAACACACTCTGCTTTAGAGAAAAGAGCACTCTTCTACTCTACTGTGTTTCCTATAGTGCCAGAACAGTGAGCTTGCTCAGAACAAAAGAACTGTGCTTCCTACACACGGGACATATCTAGTTCAACTCTGCTTAGGAAACTGACAAGAACAGTAGCTCCTCTTCAGTCCCATACACTGTACTTACTGGGAGAGACGTGAGTGCTATTTGTACTGTATATGGCAATGGGAGCGCTATAGTGACTTTCCTTACCAGAAAACAACTCTTGCTCGTAGGACCAGAAACTGAATGTGATTCCACTCCATTTAGGACTGGGAAACAAATGCTAGCTCGCGTTATAAGAAACACACTCTGCTTTTGAGAAAAGAACACTCTTCTACTCTACTGTGTTTCCTATAGGGCCAGAACAGTGAGCTTGCTCAGAACATAATAACTGTGCTTCCTACACACACGGGCCATATCTAGTTCAACTCTGCTTAGGAAAATGACAAGAACAGTAGCTCCTCTTCAGTCCAATACACTGTACTTGCTGGGAACAGACGCCAGTGCTATTTTAACTGTGTACGGCAATTGGAGCACAATAGTGACTCGTCTTACCACAAAACAACTCTTGCTCGTAGGACAAAAAACTGCATGTGACTCAACTCCACTTAGGACTGGGAAACAAACTCTAGCTTGCTTTACAAGAAACACACTCCGCTTTTGAGAAAAGAGCACTCTTCTACTCTACTGTGTTTCCTTTAGGGCCAGAACAGTGAGCTTTCTCAGAAAAAAAGAACTGTGCTTCCTACACACACGGGCCATATCTAGTTCAACTCTGCTTAGGAAACTGACAAGAACAGTAGGTACTCTTCAGTCCGATACACTGTACTTGCTTGGAACAGACGCAAGTGCTATTTGCACTGTGTATGGCAATGGGAGCGCAATAGTGACTTTCCTTACCAGAAAACAACTCTTGCTCCTAGGACCTGAAACTGCATGTGATTCAACTCCATTTAGGTCTAGGAAACAAACGCTAGATCACCTTACAAAAAACACACTCTGCTTTAGAGAAAAGAGCACTCATCTACTCTACAGTGTTACCTATAGGGCCAGAACAGTGAGCTTGCTCAGAACATAAGAACTGTGCTTCCTACACACATGGGCCATATCTAGTTCAACTCTGCTTAGGAAACTGACAAGAACAGTAGCTCCTCTTCAGTCCGATACACTGTACTTGCTGGGAACAGAGGCGAGTGCTATTTGCACTTTGTATGGCAATGGGAGCGCAATAGTGACTTTCCTTACCAGAAAACAACTCTTGCTCGTAGGACCAGAAACTGCATGTGATTCAACTCCATTTAGGACTGGGAAACAAAGGCTAGCTCGGCTTACTAGAAACACACTCTGCTTTAGAGAAAAGAGCACTCTTCTACTCTACTGTGTTTCCTATAGGGCCAGAACAGTGAGCTTGCTCAGAACAAAAGAACTGTGCTTCCTACACACGGGCCATATCTAGTTCAACTCTGCTTAGGAAACTGACAAGAACAGTAGCTCTTATTCAGTCCAATACACTGTACTTGAGGGAAGAGACGCGAGTGCTATTTGCACTGTGTATGGCATTTGGAGCGCAATAGTGACTCTTCTTACCAGAAAACAACTCTTGCTTGTAGGACCAAAAACTGCCTGGTACTCAACTCCATTAGGACTGGGAAACAAACGCGAGCTCGCCTTACAAGAAACACACTCTGCTTTAGAGAAAAGAGCACTCTTCTATTCTATTGTGTTTCCTATAGGGCCAGAACAGTGAGCTTGCTCAGAACATAATAACTGTGCTTCCTACACACACGGGCCATATCTAGTTCAACTCTGCTTAGGAAACTGACAAGAACAGTAGCTACTCTTCAGTCCGATACACTGTACTTGCTGAGAACAGACGTGAGTGCTATTTGCACTGTGTATGGCAATTGGAGCACAATAGTGACTCGTCTTACCAGAAAACAACTCTTGCTCATAGGACAAAAAACTGCATGTGACTCAACTCCATTTAGGACTGGGAAACAAACTCTAGCTCTCCTTACAAGAAACACACTCCGCTTTTGAGAAAAGAGCACTCTTTTACTCTACTGTGTTTCCTATGGTGTCCGATCAGTGAGCTTGCTCAGAACAAAAGAACTGTGCTTCCTACGCACACGGCCATATCTAGTTCAATTCTGCTTAGGAACCTGACAAGAACAGTAGATCCTCTTCAGTCCAATACACTGTACTTGCTGGAAACAGACGCCAGTGCTATTTGCACTGTGTATGGCAATGACAGCACAATAGTGAATATTCTTACCAGAAAACAACTCTTGCTGGTAGGACCAGAAACTGAATGTGATTCCACTCCATTTAGGACTGGGAAACAAACGCTAGCTCGCATGACAAGAAACACACTCTGCCTTAGAAAAAAGAGCACTCTTCTACTCTACTGTGTTTCCTATGGGGTCCAAACAGTGAGCTTGCTCAGAACAAAAGAACTGTGCTTCCTACACACACGGACCATATGTAGTTCAACTCTGCTTAGGAAACTGACAAGAACAGTAGCTCCTCTTCAGTCTAATACACTGTACTTGCTGGGAAAAGACGCGAGTGCTATTTGCCCTGTGTATGGCAATGGGAGCGCAATAGTGACTTTCCTTACCAGAAAACAACTCTTGTTCGTAGGACCAGAAACTGCATGTGATTCAACTCCATTTATGACTAGGAAACAAACGCTAGCTCGCCTTACTAGAAACACACTCTGCTTTAGAGAAGAGAGCACTCTTCTACTCTAAGGTTTTTCCTATGGGGTCCAAACAGTGAGCTTGCTCAGAACAAAAGAACTGTGCTTCCGACACACACGGACCATATCTAGTTAAACTCTGCTTAGGAAACTGACACGAACAGTAGCTCCTATTCAGTCCAATACACTGTACTTGCTGGGAACAGACGCGAGTGCTATTTGCACTGTGTATGGCAATTGGAGCACAATAGTGACTCTTCTTACCAGAAAACAACTCTTGCTCCTAGGACGAAAAACTGCATGTGACTCAACTCCATTTAGGACTGGGAAACAAACGCGAGCTCGCCTTACAAGAAACACACTCTGCTTTAGAGAAAAGAGCACTCTTCTACTCTACTGTGTTTCCTTTAGGGCCAGAACAGTGAGCTTGCTCAGAACATAATATCTGTGCTTCCTACACACATGGGCCATATCTAGTTCAACTATGCTTAGGAAACTGACAAGAACAGTAGATCCTATTCAGTCCAATACACTGTACTTGCTGGGAAAACACGCGAGTGCTATTTGCCCTGTGTATGGCAATGGGAGCCCATAGTGACTTTCCTTACCAGAAAACAACTCTTGTTAGTAGGACCAGAAACTGCATGTGATTCAACTCCATTTAGGACTAGGAAACAAACGCTAGCTCGCCTTACAAGGAACACACTCTGCTTTTGAGAAAAGAGCACTCTTATACTCTACTGTGTTTCCTATAGGGCCAGAACAGTGAGCTTGCTCAGAACTTAAGAACTGTGCTTACTACACACACGGGCCATATTTAGTTCAACTCTGCTTAGGAAACTGACAAGAACAGTAGCTCCTCTTCAGTCTAATACACTGTACTTGCTGGGAACAGACGCCAGTGCTATTTGTCCTGTGTATGGCATTTGGAGCGCAATAGTGACTCTTCTTACCGGAAAACAACTCTTGCTCATAGGACCAAAAACTGCCTGTGACTCAACTCCATTTAGGACTGGGAAACAAACGCGAGCTCGCCTTACGAGAAATACACTCTGCTTTAGAGAAAAGAGCACTCTTCTACTCTACTGTGTTTCCTATAGGTCCAGAAGAGTGAGCCTGCTCAGAATATAATAACTGAGTTTCCTACACATACGGGCCATATCTAGTTCAACTCTGCTTAGGAACCTGACAAGAACAGTAGATCCTCTTCAGTCCAATACACTGTACTTGCTGGGAAAAGACGCGAGTGCTATTTGCACTGTGTATGGCTAAGGGAGCACAATAGTGACTTTCCTTACCAAAATACAACTCTTGCTCGTAGGACCACAAACAGCATGTGATTCAACTCCATTTAGGACTGCGAAACAAACGCTAGCTTGCCTTACAAAAAACACACTCTGCTTTTGAGAAAAGAGCACTCTTCTACTCTACTGTGTTTCCTATGGGGTCCGAACAGTGAGCTTGCTCAGAACAAAAGAACTGTGCTTCCTACACACACTGGCCATATCTATTTCAACTCTGCTAAGGAAACTGACAAGAACAGTAGATCCTATTCAGTCCAATACACTGTACTTGCTGGGAACAGACACCAGTGCTATTTGCATTGTGTACGGCAATTGGAGCACATTTGTGACTCATCTTACCAGAAAACAACTCTTGCTCATAGGACAAAAAACTGCATGTGACTCAACTCCACTTAGGACTGGGAAACAAACTCTAGCTCGCTTTACAAGAAACACACTCTGCTTTTGAGAAAAGAGCACTCTTCTACTCTACTGTTTTTCCTATAGGGCCAGAACAGTGAGCTTGCTCAGAAAAAAAGAACTGTGCTTCCTACACACACGGGCCATATCTAGTTCAACTATGCTAAGAAACTGACAAGAACAGTAGCTCCTATTCAGTCCAATACACTGTATTGTTGGGAACAGATGCAAGTGCTATTTGCACTGTGTATGGCAATGGGAGCACAATAGTGACTTTCCTTACCAGAAAACAACTCTTGTTCGTAGGACCAGAAACTGCATGTGATTCAACTCCATTTATGACTAGGAAACAAACGATAGCTCGCCTTACAAGAAACACACTCTGCTTTAGAGAAAAGAGCACTCATCTACTCTACTCTGTTTCCTATAGGGCCAGAACAGTGAGCTTGCTCAGAACATAAGAACTGTGCTTCCTACACACACGGCCATATCTAGTTCAACTCTGATTCGGAAACTGACAAGAACAGTAGCTCCTCTTCAGTCCGATACACTGTACTTGCTGGGAACAGACGCGAGTGCTATTTGCACTGTGTATGGCAATGGGAGCACAATAGTGACTTTCCTTACTAGAAAATAACTCTTGCTCGTAGGACCAGAAACTGCATGTGATTCAACTCTATTTAGGACTGGGAAACAAACGCTAGCTCGCCTTACAAGAAACACACTCTGCATTTGAGAAAAGAGCACTCTTCTACTCTACTGTGTTTTCTATGGGGTCCGAACAGTGAGCTTGCTCAGAACAAAAGAACTGTGCTTCCTACACACACTGGCCATATCTAGTTCAACTCTGCTTCGGAACCTGACAAGAACAGTAGATCCTCTTCAGTCCAATACATTGTACTTGCTGGGAACAGAAGCCAGTGCTATTTGTCCTGTGTATGGCAATGGCAGCGCAACAGTGACTCTTCTTACCATAAAACAACTCTTGCTCGTAGGACAGAAAATGCATGTGATTCAACTCCATTTAGGACTGGGAAACAAAGGCTAGCTCGCCTTACTAGAAACACACTCTGCTTTAGAGAAAAGAGCACTCTTCTACTCTACTGTGTTTCCTATAGTGCCAGAACAGTGAGCTTGCTCAGAACAAAAGAACTGTGCTTCCTACACACACTGGCCATATCTAGTTCAACTCTGCTTAGGAAACTGACAAGAACAGTAGCTCCTCTTCAGTCCGATACACTGTACTTACTGGGAGAGACGCGAGTGCTATTTGTACTGTATATGGCAATGGGAGCGCTATAGTGACTTTCCTTACCAGAAAACAACTCTTGCTCGTAGGACCAGAAACTGCATGTGATTCCACTCCATTTAGGACTGGGAAACAAACGCTAGCTCGCGTTATAAGAAACACACTCTGCTTTTGACAAAAGAACACTCTTCTACTCTACTGTGTTTCCTATAGGGCCAGAACAGTTAGCTTGCTCAGAACATAATAACTGTGCTTAATACACACACGGGCCATATCTAGTTCAACTCTGCTTAGGAAACTGACAAGAACAGTAGCTCCGCTTCAGTCCGATACACTGTACTTTTGAGAACAGACGTGAGTGCTATTTGCACTGTGTATGGCAATTGGAGCACAATAGTGACTCGTCTTACCAGAAAACAACTCTTGCTCGTAGGACAAAAAACTGCATTGACTCAACTCCATTTAGGACTGGGAAACAAACGCTAGCTCGCCTTACATGAAACACACTCTGCTTTTGAGAAAAGAGCACTCTTCTACTCTACAGTGTTTCCTATGGGGTCCGAACAGTGAGCTTGCTCAGAACAAAAGAACTGTGCTTCCTACACACATGGGCCATATCTAGTTCAACTGTGCTTAGGAAACTG
Organism: Peromyscus eremicus; assembly: GCF_949786415.1. Lineage (NCBI taxonomy): Eukaryota > Metazoa > Chordata > Mammalia > Rodentia > Cricetidae > Peromyscus > Peromyscus eremicus. Next base: position 1,504,233 of record NW_026734294.1, read on the forward strand.
TCAAGAACAGTAGATCCTTTTCAGTCCAATACACTGTACTTGCTGGGAACAGACGCCAGTGCTATTTGCACTGTGTATGGCAATGGGAGCACAATAGTGACTTTCCTTACCAGAAAACAACTCTTGCTCGTAGGACCAGAAACTGCATGTGATTCCACTCCATTTAGGACTGGCAAACAAACGCAAGCTCGCCTTACAAGAAACACACTCTGCTTTAGAGAAAAGAACACTCTTCTACTCTACTGTGTTTCCTATAGGGCCAGAACAGTGAGCTTGCTCAGAACATAATACCTGTGCTTCCTACACACACGGGCCATATCTAGTTCAACTCTGCTTAGGAAACTGACAAGAACAGTGGCTCTGCTTCAGTCCGATACACTGTACTTGCTGAGAACAGACGTGAGTGCTATTTGCACTGTGTATGTCAATTGGAGCACAATAGTGACTTGTCTTACCAGAAAACAACTCTTGCTCGTAGGACAAAAAACTGCATTGACTCAAGTCCATGTAGGACTGGGAAACAAACGCTAGCTCGCCTTACATGAAACACACTCTGCTTTTGAGAAAAAAGCACTCTTCTACTCTACAGTGTTTCCTATGGGGTCCGAACAGTGAGCTTGCTCAGAACAAAAGAACTGTGCTTCCTACACACATGGGCCATATCTAGTTCAACTCTGCTTAGGAAACTGAGAAGAAGAGTAGCTCCTCTTCTTTCCAATACACTGTACTTGCTGGGAACAGACGGGAGGGCTATTTGCACTGTGTATGGCAATGGGAGCACAATAGTGACTTTCCTTACCAGAAAACAACTCTTGCTCGTAGGACCAGAAACTACATGTGATTAAACTCCATTTAGGAAAGGGAAACAAACACTAGATCGCCTTACAAGAAACACACTCTGCTTTTGAGAAAAAAGCACTCTTCTACTCTACTGGGTTTCCTATGGGGTCCGAACAGTGAGCTTGCTCAGAACAAAAAAACTGTGCTTCCTACACACACGGCCATATCTACTTCAAGTCTGCTTAGGAACCTGACAAGAACAGTAGATCCTCTTCAGTCCAATACACTGTATTGGCTGCGAACAGACGCCAGTGCTATTTGTCCTGTCTATGGCAATGACAGTGCAATAGTGACTCTTCTTACCAGAAAACAACTCTTGATCGTAGTACCAGAAACTGCATGGGATTCAAATCCATTTAAAACTGGGAAACAAACACTAGTTCTCCTTACAAGAAACACACTCTGCTTTAGAGAAAAGAGCACTCTTCTACTCTACTGTGTTTCCTATGGGGTCCAAACTGTGAGCTTGCCCAGAACAAAAGAACTGTTCTTCCTACACACACGGACCATATCTAGTTCATCTCTGCTTAGGAAACTGACAAGAACAGTAGCAACTCTTCAGTCCAATACACTGTACTTGCTGGAAAAAGACGCGAGTGCTATTTGCCCTGTGTATGGCAATGGGAGCGCAATAGTGACTTTCCTTAGCAGAAAACAACTCTTGCTCGTAGGACCAGAAACTGCATGTGATTCAACTCCATTTAGGACTGGGAAACAAACGCGAGCTCGCCTTACGAGAAATACACTCTGCTTTAGAGAAAAGAGCACTCTTCTACTCTACTGTGTTTCGTATAGGTCCAGAAGAGTGAGCTTGCTCAGAATATAATAACTGAGCTTCCTACACATACGGGCCATATCTATTTCAACTCTGCTTAGGAACCTGACAAGAACAGTAGATCCTCTTCAGTCCAATACACTGTACTTGCTGGGAAAAGACGCGAGTGCTATTTGCACTGTGTATGGCAAAGGGAGCACAATAGTGACTTTCCTTACCAAAATACAACTCTTGCTCGTAGGACCACAAACAGCATGTGATTCAACTCCATTTAGGACTGCGAAACAAACGCTAGCTTGCCTTACAAAAAACACACTCTGCTTTTGAGAAAAGAGCACTCTTCTACTCTACTGTGTTTCCTATGGGGTCCGAACAGTGAGCTTGCTCAGAACAAAAGAACTGTGCTTCCTACACACACTGGCCATATCTATTTCAACTCTGCTTAGGAAACTGACAAGAACAGTAGATCCTATTCAGTCCAATACACTGTACTTGCTGGGAACAGACACCAGTGCTATTTGCATTGTGTACGGCAATTGGAGCACAATTGTGACTCGTCTTACCAGAAAACAACTCTTGCTCATAGGACAAAAAACTGCATGTGACTCAACTCCACTTAGGACTGGGAAACAAACTCTAGCTCGCTTTACAAGAAACACACTCTGCTTTTGAGAAAAGAGCACTCTTCCACTCTACTGTTTTTCCGATACGGCCAGAACAGTGAGCTTGCTCAGAAAAGAAGAACTGTGCTTCCTATACACACGGGCCATATCTAGTTCAACTATGCTAAGAAACTGACAAGAACAGTAGCTCCTATTCAGTCCAATACACTGTATTGTTGGGACCAGATGCAAGTGCTATTTGCACTGTGTATGGCAATGGGAGCACAATAGTGACTTTCCTTACCAGAAAACAACTCTTGTTCGTAGGACCAGATACTGCATGTGATTCAACTCCATTTATGACTAGGAAACAAACGCTAGCTCGCCTTACAAGAAACACACTCTGCTTTAGAGAAAAGAGCACTCATCTACTCTACTCTGTTTCCTATAGGGCCAGAACAGTGAGCTTGCTCAGAACATAAGAACTGTGCTTCCTACACACACGGCCATATCTAGTTCAACTCTGATTCAGAAACTGACAAGAACAGTAGCTCCTCTTCAGTCCGATACACTGTACTTGCTGGGAACAGACGCGAGTGCTATTTGCACTGTGTATGGCAATGGGAGCACAATAGTGACTTTCCTTACCAGAAAACAACTCTTGCTCGTAGGACCAGAAACTGCATGTTATTCAACTCTATTTAGGACTGGGAAACAAACGCTAGCTCGCCTTACAAGAAACACACTCTGCTTTTGAGAAAAGAGCACTCTTCTACTCTACTGTGTTTTCTATGGGGTCCGAACAGTGAGCTTGCTCAGAACAAAAGAACTGTGCTTCCTACAGACACTGGCCATATCTAGTTCAACTCTGCTTCGGAACCTGACAAGAACAGTAGATCCTCTTCAGTCCGATACACTGTACTTACTGGGAGAGACGCGAGTGCTATTTGTACTGTATATGGCAACGGGAGCGCTATAGTGACTTTCCTTACCAGAAAACAACTCTTGCTCGTAGGACCAGAAACTGCATGTGATTCCACTCCATTTAGGACTGGGAAATAAACGCTAGCTCGCGTTATAAGAAACACACTCTGCTTTTGACAAAAGAACACTCTTCTACTCTACTGTTTTTCCTATAGGGCCAGAACAGTGAGCTTGCTCAGAACATAATAACTGTGCTTACTACACACACGGGCCATATCTAGTTCAACTCTGCTTAGGAAACTGACAAGAACAGTAGCTCCGCTTCAGTCCGATACACTGTACTTGCTGAGAACAGACGTGAGTGCTATTTGCACTGTGTATGGCAATTGGAGCACAATAGTGACTCGTCTTACCAGAAAACAACTCTTGCTCGTAGGACAAAAACTGCATTGACTCAACTCCATTTAGGACTGGGAAACAAACGCTAGCTCGCCTTACATGAAACACACTCTGCTTTTGAGAAAAGAGCACTCTTCTACTCTACAGTGTTTCCTATGGGGTCCGAACAGTGAGCTTGCTCAGAACAAAAGAACTGTGCTTCCTACACACATGGGCCATATCTAGTTCAACTCTGCTTAGGAATCTGACAAGAACAGTAGATCCTTTTCAGTCCAATACACTGTACTTGCTGGGAACAGACGCCAGGGCTATTTGCACTGTGTATGGCAATGGGAGCGCAATAGTGACTTTCCTTACCAGAAAACAACTCTTGCTCGTAGGACCAGGAACTGCATGTGATTCCAGTCCATTTAGGACTGGGAAACAAACGCAAGCTCGCCTTACAAGAAACACACTCTGCTTTAGAGAAAAGAACACTCTTCTACTCTGCTGTGTTTCCTATAGGGCCAGAACAGTGAGCTTGCTCAGAACATAATAACTGTGCTTCCTACACACACGGGCCATATCTAGTTCAACTCTGCTTAGGAAACTGACAAGAACAGTAGCTCCGCTTCAGTCCGATACACTGTACTTTTGAGAACAGACGTGAGTGCTATTTGCACTGTGTATGGCAATTGGAGCACAATAGTGACTCGTCTTACCAGAAAACAACTCTTGCTCGTAGGACAAAAAACTGCATTGACTCAACTCCATTTAGGACTGGGAAACAAACGCTAGCTCGCCTTACATGAAACACACTCTGCTTTTGAGAAAAGAGCACTCTTCTACTCTACAGTGTTTCCTATGGGGTCCGAACAGTGAGCTTGCTCAGAACAAAAGAACTGTGCTTCCTACACACATGGGCCATATCTAGTTCAACTTTGCTTAGGAAACTGAGAAGAAGAGTAGCTCCTCTTCTTTCCAATACACTGTACTTGCTGGGAACAGACGGGAGGGCTATTTGCACTGTGTATGGCAATGGGAGCACAATAGTGACTTTCCTTACCAGAAAACAACTCTTGCTCGTAGGACCAGAAACTACATGTGATTAAACTCCATTTAGGAAAGGCAAACAAACATTCGCTCGCCTTACAAGAAACACACTCTGCTTTTGAGAAAAAAGCACTCTTCTACTCTACTGGGTTTCCTATGGGGTCCGAACAGTGAGCTTGCTCAGAACAAAAAAACTGTGCTTCCTACACACACGGCCATATCTACTTCAAGTCTGCTTAGGAACCTGACAAGAACAGTAGATCCTCTTCAGTCCAATACACTGTATTGGCTGCGAACAGACGCCAGTGCTATTTGTCCTGTCTATGGCAATGGCAGTGCAATAGTGACTCTTCTTACCAGAAAAGAACTCTTGATCGTAGTACCAGAAACTGCATGGGATTCAACTCCATTTAAAACTGGGAAACAAACGCTAGTTCTCCTTACAAGAAACACACTCTGCTTTAGAGAAAAGAGCACTCTTCTACTCTACTGTGTTTCCTATGGGGTCCAAACTGTGAGCTTGCCCAGAACAAAAGAACTGTTCTTCCGACACACACGGACCATATCTAGTTCAACTCTGCTTAGGAAAATGACAAGAACAGTAGCTCCTCTTCAGTCCAATACATTGTACTTGCTGGGAACAGACGCATGTGCTATTTGCACTGTGTATGGCAATGGGAGGGCAATAGTGACTTTCCTTACCAGAAAACAACTCTTGCTCGTAGGACCAGAAACTGCATGTTATTCCACTCCATTTAGGACTGGGAAACAAACGCAAGCTCGCCTCAAAAGAAACACACTCTGCTTTAGAGAAAAGAGCACTCTTCTTCTCTACTGTGTTTCCTATGGGGTCCACACAGTGAGCTTGCTCAGAACAAAAGAACTGTGCTTCCTACACACACTGACCATATGTAGTTCAACTCTGCTTAGGAAACTGACAAGAACAGTATCTCCTATTCAGTCCAATACACTGTACTTGCTGGGAAAAGACGCGAGGGCTATTTGCCCTGTGTATAGCAATGGGAGCGCAATAGTGACTTTCCTTACCAGAAAACAACTCTTGTTCGTAGGACCAGAAACTGCATGTGATTCAAGTCCATTTAGGACTAGGAAACAAACGCTAGCACGCCATACAACGAACACATTCTGCTTTTGAGAAAAGAGCACTCTTCTACTCTACTGTGTTTCCTATAGGGCCAGAACAGTGAGCTTGCTCAGAACATAAGAATTGTGCTTCCTACACACAGGGGCCATATCTAGTTCAACTCTGCTTAGGAACCTGACAAGAACAGTAGATCCTCTTCAGTCCAATACACTGTACCTGCTGGGAAAAGACGCGAGTGCTATTTGCACTGTGTATGGCAAAGGGAGCACAATAGTTACTTTCCTTAACAAATACAACTCTTGCTCGTAGGACCACAAACAGCATGTGATTCAACTCCATTTAGGACTGCAAAACAAACGCTAGCTTGCCTTACAAAAAACACACTCTGCTTTTGAGAAAAGAGCACTCTTCTACTCTACTGTGTTTCCTATGGGGTCCGAACAGTGAGCTTGCTCAGAACAAAAGAACTGTGCTTCCTACACACACTGGCCATATCTATTTCAACTCTGCTTAGGAAACTGACAAGAACAGTAGATCCTATTCAGTCCAATACACTGTACTTGCTGGGAACAGACACCAGTGCTATTTGCATTGTGTACGGCAATTGGAGCACAATTGTGACTCGTCTTACCAGAAAACAACTCTTGCTCATAGGACAAAAAACTGCATGTGACTCAACTCCACTTAGGACTGGGTAACAAACTCTAGCTCGCTTTACAAGAAACACACTCTGCTTTTGAGAAAAGAGCACTCTTCTACTCTACTGTTTTTCCTATAGGGCCAGAACAGTGAGCTTGCTCAGAAAAAAAGAACTGTGCTTCCTACACACACGGGCCATATCTAGTTCAACTATGCTTAGGAAACTGACAAGAACAGTAGCTCCTATTCAGTCCAATACACTGTATTGTTGGGACCAGATGCAAGTGCTATTTGCACTGTGTATGGCAATGGGAGCACAATAGTGACTTTCCTTACCAGAAAACAACTCTTGCTCATAGGACCAGAAACTGCATGTGATTCAACTCTATTTAGGATTGGGAAACAAACGCTAGCTCGCCTTACAAGAAAGACACTCTGCTTTTGAGAAAAGAGCACTCTTCTACTCTACTGTGTTTTCTATGGGGTCCGAACAGTGACCTTGCTCAGAACAAAAGAACTGTGCTTCCTACACACACTGGCCATATCTAGTTCAACTCTGCTTCGGAACCTGACAAGAACAGTAGATCCTCTTCAGTCCAATACATTGTACTTGCTGGGAACAGACGCGAGTGCTATTTGCACTGTGTATGCCAATTGGAGCACAATAGTGACTCGTCTTACCAGAAAACAACTCTTGCTCGTAGGACAAAAACCTGCATGTGACTCAAATCCATTTAGGACTGGGAAACTAACGCTAGCTTGCCTTCCAAGAAACACACTCTGCTTTAGAGAAAAGAGCACTCTTCTACTCTACTGTGTTTCCTATGGGGTCCAAACAGTGAGTTTGCTCAGAACATAAGAACTGTGCTTCCTACACACACGGACCATATCTAGTTCATCTCTGCTTAGGACACTGACAAGAACAGTAACAACTCTTCAGTCCGATACACTGTTCTTGCTGGGAACAGACGCGAGTGCTCTTTGCTCTGTGTATGGCAATGGGAGCGCAACAGTGACTTTCCTTACCAGAAAACAACTCTTGCTCGTAGGACCAGAAACTTCATGTGATTCAACTCCATTTAGGACTGGGAAACAAACGCTAGCTCGCCTTATAAGAAACACACTCTGCTTTTGAGAAAAGAGCACTCTTCTACTCTATTGTGTTTCCTATGGGGTCCGAACAGTGAGCTTGCTCAGATCAAAAGAACTGTGCTTCCTACACACACGGCCATATCTAGTTCAATTCTGCTTAGGAACCTGACAAGAACAGTAGATCCTCTTCAGTCCAATACATTGTACTTGCTGGGAACAGAAGCCAGTGCTATTTGTCCTGTGTATGGCAATGGCAGCGCAACAGTGACTCTTCTTACCATAAAACAACTATTGCTCGTAGGACAGAAAATGCATGTGATTTAACTCCATTTAGGACTGGGAAACAAAGGCTAGCTCGCCTTACTAAAAAAACACACTCTGCTTTAGAGAAAAGAGCACTCTTCTACTCTACTGTGTTTCCTATAGTGCCAGAAGAGTGAGCTTGCTCAGAACCAAAGAACTGTGCTTCCTACACACGGGCCATATCTAGTTTAACTCTGCTTAGGAAACTGACAAGAACAGTAGCTCCTCTTCAGTCTGATCCACTGTACTTACTGGGAGAGACGCGAGTGCTATTTGTACTGTATATGGCAATGGGAGCGCTATAGTGACTTTCCTGACCAGAAAACAACTCTTGCTCGTAGGACCAGAAACTGAATGTGATTCCACTCCATTTAGGACTGGGAAACAAACGCTAGCTCGCGTTATAAGAAACACACTCTGCTTTTGAGAAAAGAACACTCTTCTACTCTACTGTGTTTCCTATAGGGCCAGAACAGTGAGCTTGCTCAGAACATAATAACTGTGCTTCCTACACACACGGGCCATATCTAGTTCAACTCTGCTTAGGAAACTGACAAGAACAGTAGCTCCTCTTCAGTCCAATACACTGTACTTGCTGGGAACAGACGCCAGTGCTATTTTCACTGTGTAGGCAATTGGAGCACAATAGTGACTCGTCTTACCAGAAAACAACTCTTGCTCATAGGACAAATAACTGCATGTGACTCAACTCCACTTAGGACTGGGAAACAAACTCTAGCTTGCTTTACAAGAAAGACACTCTGCTTTTGAGAAAAGAGCACTCTTCTACTCTACTGTGTTTCCTTAAGGGCCAGAACAGTGAGCTTGCTCAGAAATAAAGAACTGTGCTTCCTACACACACGGGCCATATCTAGTTCAACTCTGCTTAGGAAACTGACAAGAACAGTAGCTCCTCTTCAGTCCGATACACTGTACTTGCTTGGAACAGACACAAGTGCTATTTGCACTGTGTATGGCAATGGGAGCGCAATAGTGACTTTCCTTACCAGAAAACAACTCTTGCTCCTAGGACCAGAAACTGCATGTGATTCAACTCCATTTAGGACTAGGAAACAAACGCTAGATCACCTTACAAAAAACACACTCTGCTTTAGAGAAAAGAGCACTCATCTACTCTACTGTGTTACCTATAGGGCCAGAACAGTGAGCTTGCTCAGAACAAAAGAACTGTGCTTCCTACACACACGGGCCATATCTAGTTCAACTCTGCTAAGGAAACTGACAAGAACAGTAGCTCCTCTTCAGTCCGATACACTGTACTTGCTGGGAACAGAGGTGAGTGCTATTTGCACTTTGTATGGCAATGGGAGCGCAATAGTGACTTTCCTTACCAGAAAACAACTCTTGCTCGTAGGACCAGAAACTGCATGTGATTCAACTCCATTTAGGACTGGGAAACAAAGGCTAGCTCGGCTTACTAGAAACACACTCTGCTTTAGAGAAAAGAGCACTCTTCTACTCTACTGTGTTTCCTATAGGGCCAGAACAGTGAGCTTGCTCAGAACAAAAGAACTGTGCTTCCTACACACGGGCCATATCTAGTTCAACTCTGCTTAGGAAACTGACAAGAACAGTAGCTACTCTTCAGTCCGATACACTGTACTTGCTAAGAACAGACGTGAGTGCTATTTGCACTGTGTATGGCAATTGGAGCACAATAGTGACTCGTCTTACCAGAAAACAACTCTTGCTCATAGGACAAAAAACTGCATGTGACTCAACTCCATTTAGGACTGGGAAACAAACTCTAGCTCTCCTTACAAGAAACACACTCCGCTTTTGAGAAAAGAGCACTCTTTTACTCTACTGTGTTTCCTATGGGGTCCGAACAGTGAGCTTGCTCAGAACAAAAGAACTGTGCTTCCTACGCACACGGCCATATCTAGTTCAATTCTGCTTAGGAACCTGACAAGAACAGTAGATCCTCTTCAGTCCAATACACTGTACTTGCTGGCAACAGACTCCAGTGCTATTTGTCCTGTGTATGGCAATGGCAGCGCAATAGTGACTATTCTTACCAGAAAACAACTCTTGCTGGTAGGACCAGAATCTGAATGTGATTCCACTCCCTTTAGGACAGGGAAACAAACGCTAGCTCGCATTACAAGAAACACACTCTGCTTTAGAAAAAAGAGCACTCTTCTACTCTACTGTGTTTCCTATGGGGTCCAAACAGTGAGCTTGCTCAGAACAAAAGAACTGTGCTTCCTACACACACGGACCATATCTAGTTCAACTCTGCTTAGGAAACTGACAAGAACAGTAGCTCCTCTTCAGTCCAATACACTGTACTTGCTGGAAAAAGACGCGAGTGCTATTTGCCCTGTGTATGGCAATGGGAGCGCAATAGTGACTTTCCTTAGCAGAAAACAACTCTTGTTCGTAGGACCAGAAACTGCATGTGATTCAACTCCATTTATGACTAGGAAACAAACGCTAGCTCGCCTTACAAGAAACACACTCTGCTTTAGAGAAGAGAGCACTCTTCTACTCTACGTTGTTTTTTATGGGGTCCAAACAGTGAGCTTGCTCAGAACAAAAGAACTGTGCTTCCGACACACACAGACGATATCTAGTTAGACTCTGCTTAGGAAACTGACACAAACAGTAGCTCCTATTCAGTCCAATACACTGTACTTGCTGGGAACAGACGCGAGTACTATTTGCACTGTGTATGGCAATTGGAGCACAATAGTGACTCTTCTTACCAGAAAACAACTCTTGCTCCTAAGACGAAAAACTGCATGTGACTCAACTCCATTTAGGACTGGGAAACAAACGCGGGCTCGCCTTATAAGAAACACACTCTGCTTTAGAGAAAAGAGCACTCTTCTACTCTACTGTGTTTCCTTTAGGGACAGAACAGTGAGCTTGCTCAGAACATAATAACTGTGCTTCCTACACACACGGGCCATATCTAGTTCAACTATGCTTAGGAAACTGACAAGAACAGTAGCTCCTCTTCAGTCTAATACACTGTACTTGCTGGGAACAGACGCCAGTGCTATTTGTCCTGTGTATGGCATTTGGAGCGCAATAGTGACTCTTCTTACCAGAAAACAACTCTTGCTCATAGGACCAAAAACTGCCTGTGACTCAACTCCATTTAGGACTGGGAAAGAAACGCGAGCTCGCCTTACAAGAAATACACTCTGCTTTAGAGAAAAGAGCACTCTTCTACTCTACTGTGTTTCCTATAGGTCCAGAAGAGTGAGCTTGCTCAGAATATAATAACTGAGCTTCCTACACATACGGGCCATATCTAGTTCAACTCTGCTTAGGAACCTGACAAGAACAGTAGATCCTCTTCAGTCCAATACACTGTACTTGCTGGGAAAAGACGCGAGTGCTATTTGCACTGTGTATGGCAAAGGGAGCACAATAGTGACTTTCCTTACCAAAATACAACTCTTGCTCGTAGGACCACAAACAGCATGTGATTCAACTCCATTTAGGACTGCGAAACAAACGCTAGCTTGCCTTACAAAAAACACACTCTGCTTTTGAGAAAAGAGCACTCTTCTACTCTACTGTGTTTCCTATGGGGTCCGAACAGTGAGCTTGCTCAGAACAAAAGAACTGTGCTTCCTACACACACTGACCATATCTATTTCAACTCTGCTTAGGAAACTGACAAGAACAGTAGATCCTATTCAGTCCAATACACTGTACTTGCTGGGAACAGACACCAGTGCTATTTGCATTGTGTACGGCAATTGGAGCACAATTGTGACTCGTTTTACCAGAAAACAACTCTTGCTCATAGGACAAAACCTGCATGTGACTCAACTCCACTTAGGACTGGGAAACAAACTCTAGCTCGCTTTACAAGAAACACACTCTGCTTTTGAGAAAAGAGCACTCTTCTACTCTACTGTTTTTCCTATAGGGCCAGAACAGTGAGCTTGCTCAGAAAAAAAGAACTGTGCTTCCTACACACACGGGCCATATCTAGTTCAACTATGCTAAGAAACTGACAAGAACAGTAGCTCCTATTCAGTCCAATACACTGTATTGTTGGGAACAGATGCAAGTGCTATTTGCACTGTGTATGGCAATGGGAGCACAATAGTGACTTTCCTTACCAGAAAACAACTCTTGTTCGTAGGACCAGAAACTGCATGTGATTCAACTCCATTTATGACTAGGAAACAAACGCTAGCTCGCCTTACAAGAAACACACTCTGCTTTAGAGAAAAGAGCACTCATCTACTCTACTCTGTTTCCTATAGGGCCAGAACAGTGAGCTTGCTCAGAACATAAGAACTGTGCTTCCTACACACACGGCCATATCTAGTTCAACTCTGATTCGGAAACTGACAAGAACAGTAGCTCCTCTTCAGTCCGATACACTGTACTTGCTGGGAACAGACGCGAGTGCTATTTGCACTGTGTATGGCAATGGGAGCACAATAGTGACTTTCCTTACCAGAAAACAACTCTTGTTCGTAGGACCAGAAACTGCATGTGATTCAACTCTATTTAGGACTGGGAAACAAACGCTAGCTCGCCTTACAAGAAACACACTCTGCTTTTGAGAAAAGAGCACTCTTCTACTCTACTGTGTTTTCTATAGGGCCAGAACAGTGAGCTTGCTCAGAACATAAGAACTGTGCTTCCTACACACACGGGCCATATCTAGTTCAACTCTGCTTAGGAAACTGACAAGAACAGTAGCTCCGCTTCAGTCCGATACACTGTACTTGCTGAGAACAGACGTGAGTGCTATTTGCACTGTGTACGGCAATTGGAGCACAATAGTGACTCGTCTTACCAGAAAACAACTCTTGCTCGTAGGACAAAAAACTGCATTGACTCAACTCCATTTAGGACTGGGAAACAAACGCTAGCTCGCCTTACATGAAACACACTCTGCTTTTGAGAAAAGAGCACTCATCTACTCTACAGTGTTTCCTATGGGGTCCGAACAGTGAGCTTGCTCAGAACAAAAGAACTGTGCTTCCTACACACATGGGCCATATCTAGTTCAACTCTGCTTAGGAAACTGACAAGAACAGTAGATCCTTTTCAGTCCAATACACTGTACTTGCTGGGAACAGACGCCAGTGCTATTTGCACTGTGTATGGCAATGGGAGCGCAATAGTGACTTTCCTTACCGAAAAACAACTCTTGCTCGTAGGACCAGAAACTGCATGTGATTCCAGTCCATTTAGGACTGGGAAACAAACGCAAGCTCGCCTTACAAGAAACACACTCTGCTTTAGAGAAAAGAACACTCTTCTACTCTACTGTGTTTCCTATAGGGCCAGAACAGTGAGCTTGCTCAGAACATAATAACTGTGCTTCCTACACACACGGCCATATCTAGTTCAATTCTGTTTAGGAACCTGACAAGAACAGTAGATCCTCTTCAGTCCAATACATTGTACTTGCTGGGAACAGAAGCCAGTGCTATTTGTCCTGTGTATGGCAATGGCAGCGCAACAGTGACTCTTCTTACCATAAAACAACTCTTGCTCGTAGGACAGAAAATGCATGTGATTCAACTCCATTTAGGACTGGGAAACAAAGGCTAGCTCGCCTTACTAGAAACACACTCTGCTTTAGAGAAAAGAGCACTCTTCTACTCTACTGTGTTTCCTATAGTGCCAGAAGAGTGAGCTTGCTCAGAACAAAAGAACTGTGGTTCCTACACACGGGCCATATCTAGTTCAACTCTGCTTAGGAAACTGACAAGAACAGTAGCTCCTCCTCAGTCTGATCCACTGGACTTACTGGGAGAGACGCGAGTGCTATTTGTACTGTATATGGCAATGGGAGCGCTATAGTGACTTTCCTGACCAGAAAACAACCCTTGCTCGTAGGACCAGAAACTGAATGTGATTCCACTCCATTTAGGACTGGGAAACAAACGCTAGCTCGCGTTATGAGAAACACACTCTGCTTTTGAGAAAAGAACACTCTTCTACTCTACTGTGTTTCCTATAGGGCCAGAACAGTGAGCTTGCTCAGAACATAATAACTGTGCTTCCTACACACACGGGCCATATCTAGTTCAACTCTGCTTAGGAAACTGACAAGAACAGTAGCTCCTCTTCAGTCCAATACACTGTACTTGCTGGGAACAGACGCCAGTGCTATTTTCACTGTGTAGGCTATTGGAGCACAATAGTGACTCGTCTTACCAGAAAACAACTCTTGCTCATAGGACAAAAAACTGCATGTGACTCAACTCCACTTAGGACTGGGAAACAAATTCTAGCTTGCTTTACAAGAAAGACACTCTGCTTTTGAGAAAAGAGCACTCTTCTACTCTACTGTGTTTCCTTAAGGGCCAGAACAGTGAGCTTTCTCAGAAATAAAGAACTGTGCTTCCTACACACACGGGCCATATCTAGTTCAACTCTGCTTAGGAAACTGACAAGAACAGTAGCTCCTCTTCAGTCCGATACACTGTACTTGCTTGGAACAGACGCAAGTGCTATTTGCACTGTGTATGGCAATGGGAGCGCAATAGTGACTTTCCTTACCAGAAAACAACTCTTGCTCCTAGGACCAGAAACTGCATGTGATTCAACTCCATTTAGGACTAGGAAACAAACGCTAGATCACCTTACAAAAAACACACTCTGCTTTAGAGAAAAGAGCACTCATCTACTCTACTGTGTTACCTATAGGGCCAGAACAGTGAGCTTGCTCAGAACAAAAGAACTGTGCTTCCTACACACACGGGCCATATCTAGTTCAACTCTGCTAAGGAAACTGACAAGAACAGTAGCTCCTCTTCAGTCCGATACACTGTACTTGCTGGGAACAGAGGTGAGTGCTATTTGCACTTTGTATGGCAATGGGAGCGCAATAGTGACTTTCCTTACCAGAAAACAACTCTTGCTCGTAGGACCAGAAACTGCATGTGATTCAACTCCATTTAGGACTGGGAAACAAAGGCTAGCTCGGCTTACTAGAAACACACTCTGCTTTAGAGAAAAGAGCACTCTTCTACTCTACTGTGTTTCCTATAGGGCCAGAACAGTGAGCTTGCTCAGAACAAAAGAACTGTGCTTCCTACACACGGGCCATATCTAGTTCAACTCTGCTTAGGAAACTGACAAGAACAGTAGCTACTCTTCAGTCCGATACACTGTACTTGCTAAGAACAGACGTGAGTGCTATTTGCACTGTGTATGGCAATTGGAGCACAATAGTGACTCGTCTTACCAGAAAACAACTCTTGCTCATAGGACAAAAAACTGCATGTGACTCAACTCCATTTAGGACTGGGAAACAAACTCTAGCTCTCCTTACAAGAAACACACTCCGCTTTTGAGAAAAGAGCACTCTTTTACTCTACTGTGTTTCCTATGGGGTCCGAACAGTGAGCTTGCTCAGAACAAAAGAACTGTGCTTCCAACACACACGGCCATATCTAGTTCAATTCTGCTTAGGAACCTGACAAGAACAGTAGATCCTCTTCAGTCCAATACACTGTACTTGCTGGCAACAGACTCCAGTGCTATTTGTCCTGTGTATGGCAATGGCAGCACAATAGTGACTATTCTTACCAGAAAACAACTCTTGCTGGTAGGACCAGAATCTGAATGTGATTCCACTCCATTTAGGACTGGGAAACAAACGCTAGCTCGAATTACAAGAAACACACTCTGCTTTAGAAAAAAGAGCACTCTTCTACTCTACTGTGTTTCCTATGGGGTCCAAACAGTGAGCTTGCTCAGAACAAAAGAACTGTGCTTCCTACACACACGGACCATATCTAGTTCAACTCTGCTTAGGAAACTGACAAGAACAGTAGCTCCTCTTCAGTCCAATACACTGTACTTGCTGGAAAAAGAGGCGAGTGCTATTTGCCCTGTGTATGGCAATGGGAGCGCAATAGTGACTTTCCTTACCAGAAAACAACTCTTGTTCGTAGGACCAGAAACTGCATGTGATTCAACTCCATTTATGACTAGGAAACAAACGCTAGCTCGCCTTACAAGAAACACACTCTGCTTTAGAGAAAAGAGCACTCTTCTACTCTACGTTGTTTCCTATGGGGTCCAAACAGTGAGCTTGCTCAGAACAAAAGAACTGTGCTTCCGACACACACGGACGATATCTAGTTAGACTCTGCTTAGGAAACTGACACAAACAGTAGCTCCTATTCAGTCCAATACACTGTACTTGCTGGGAACAGACGCGAGTGCTATTTGCACTGTGTATGGCAATTGGAGCACAATAGTGACTCTTCTTACCAGAAAACAACTCTTGCTCCTAGGACGAAAAACTGCATGTGACTCAACTCCATTTAGGACTGGGAAACAAACGCGGGCTCGCCTTACAAGAAACACACTCTGCTTTAGAGAAAAGAGCACTCTTCTACTCTACTGTGTTTCCTTTAGGGCCAGAACAGTGAGCTTGCTCAGAACATAATAACTGTGCTTCCTACACACACGGGCCATATCTAGTTCAACTATGCTTAGGAAACTGACAAGAACAGTAGCTCCTCTTCAGTCTAATACACTGTACTTGCTGGGAACAGACGCCAGTGCTATTTGTCCTGTGTATGGCATTTGGAGCGCAATAGTGACTCTTCTTACCAGAAAACAACTCTTGCTCATAGGACCAAAAACTGCCTGTGACTCAACTCCATTTAGGACTGGGAAACAAACGCGAGCTCGCCTTACGAGAAATACACTCTGCTTTAGAGAAAAGAGCACTCTTCTACTCTACTGTGTTTCCTATAGGTCCAGAAGAGTGAGCTTGCTCAGAATATAATAACTGAGCTTCCTACACATACGGGCCATATCTAGTTCAACTCTGCTTAGGAACCTGACAAGAACAGTAGATCCTCTTCAGTCCAATACACTGTACTTGCTGGGAAAAGACGCGAGTGCTATTTGCACTGTGTATGGCAAAGGGAGCACAATAGTGACTTTCCTTACCAAAATACAACTCTTGCTCGTAGGACCACAAACAGCATGTGATTCAACTCCATTTAGGACTGCGAAACAAACGCTAGCTTGCCTTACAAAAAACACACTCTGCTTTTGAGAAAAGAGCACTCTTCTACTCTACTGTGTTTCCTATGGGGTCCGAACAGTGAGCTTGCTCAGAACAAAAGAACTGTGCTTCCTACACACACTGGCCATATCTATTTCAACTCTGCTTAGGAAACTGACAAGAACAGTAGATCCTATTCAGTCCAATACACTGTACTTGCTGGGAACAGACACCAGTGCTATTTGCATTGTGTACGGCAATTGGAGCACAATTGTGACTCGTTTTACCAGAAAACAACTCTTGCTTATAGGACAAAACCTGCATGTGACTCAACTCCACTTAGGACTGGGAAACAAACTCTAGCTCGCTTTACAAGAAACACACTCTGCTTTTGAGAAAAGAGCACTCTTCTACTCTACTGTTTTTCCTATAGGGCCAGAACAGTGAGCTTGCTCAGAAAAAAAGAACTGTGCTTCCTACACACACGGGCCATATCTAGTTCAACTATGCTAAGAAACTGACAAGAACAGTAGCTCCTATTCAGTCCAATACACTGTATTGTTGGGAACAGATGCAAGTGCTATTTGCACTGTGTATGGCAATGGGAGCACAATAGTGACTTTCCTTACCAGAAAACAACTCTTGTTCGTAGGACCAGAAACTGCATGTGATTCAACTCCATTTATGACTAGGAAACAAACGCTAGCTCGCCTTACAAGAAACACACTCTGCTTTAGAGAAAAGAGCACTCATCTACTCTACTCTGTTTCCTATAGGGCCAGAACAGTGAGCTTGCTCAGAACATAAGAACTGTGCTTCCTACACACACGGCCATATCTAGTTCAACTCTGATTCGGAAACTGACAAGAACAGTAGCTCCTCTTCAGTCCGATACACTGTACTTGCTGGGAACAGACGCGAGTGCTATTTGCACTGTGTATGGCAATGGGAGCACAATAGTGACTTTCCTTACCAGAAAACAACTCTTGCTCGTAGGACCAGAAACTGCATGTGATTCAACTCTATTTAGGACTGGGAAACAAACGCTAGCTTGCCTTACAAGAAACACACTCTGCTTTTGAGAAAAGAGCACTCTTCTACTCTACTGTGTTTTCTATGGGGTCCGAACAGTGAGCTTGCTCAGAACAAAAGAACTGTGATTCCTACACACACTGGCCATATCTAGTTCAACTCTGCTTCGGAACCTGACAAGAACAGTAGATCCTCTTCAGTCCGATCCACTGTACTTACTGGGAGAGACGCGAGTGCTATTTGTACTGTATATGGCAATGGGAGCGCTATAGTGACTTTCCTTACCAGAAAACAACTCTTGCTCGTAGGACCAGAAACTGCATGTGATTCCACTCAATTTAGGACTGGGAAATAAACGCTAGCTCGCGTTATAAGAAACACACTCTGCTTTTGACAAAAGAACACTCTTCTACTCTATTGTGTTTCCTATAGGGCCAGAACAGTGAGCTTGCTCAGAACATAATAACTGTGCTTACTACACACACGGGCCATATCTAGTTCAACTCTGCTTAGGAAACTGACAAGAACAGTAGCTCCGCTTCAGTCCGATACACTGTACTTGCTGAGAACAGACGTGAGTGCTATTTGCACTGTGTACGGCAATTGGAGCACAATAGTGACTCGTCTTACCAGAAAACAACTCTTGCTCGTAGGACAAAAAACTGCATTGACTCAACTCCATTTAGGACTGGGAAACAAACGCTAGCTCGCCTTACATGAAACACACTCTGCTTTTGAGAAAAGAGCACTCTTCTACTCTACAGTGTTTCCTATGCGGTCCGAACAGTGAGCTTGCTCAGAACAAAAGAACTGTGCTTCCTACACACATGGGCCATATCTAGTTCAACTCTGCTTAGAAAACTGACAAGAACAGTAGATCCTTTTCAGTCCAATACACTGTATTTGCTGGAAACAGACGCCAGTGCTATTTGCACTGTGTATGGCAATGGGAGCGCAATAGTGACTTTCCTTACCGAAAAACAACTCTTGCTCGTAGGACCAGAAACTGCATGTGATTCCAGTCCATTTAGGACTGGGAAACAAACGCAAGCTCGCCTTACAAGAAACACACTCTGCTTTAGAGAAAAGAACACTCTTCTACTCTACTGTGTTTCCTATAGGGCCAGAACAGTGAGCTTGCTCAGAACATAATAACTGTGCTTCCTACACACACGGGCCATATCTAGTTCAACTCTGCTTAGGAAACTGACAAGAACAGTAGCTCCGCTTCAGTCCGATACACTGTACTTGCTGAGAACAGACGTGAGTGCTATTTGCACTGTGTATGGCAATTGGAGCACAATAGTGACTCGTCTTACCAGAAAACAACTCTTGCTGGTAGGACAAAAAACTGCATTGACTCAACTCCATTTAGGACTGGGAAACAAACGCTAGCTCGCCTTACATGAAACACACTCTGCTTTTGAGAAAAGAGCACTCTTCTACTCTACAGTGTTTCCTATGGGGTCGGAACAGTGAGCTTGCTCAGAACAAAAGAACTGTGCTTCCTACACACATGGGCCATATCTAGTTCAACTGTGCTTAGGAAACTGAGAAGAAGAGTAGCTCCTCTTCTTTCCAATACACTGTACTTGCTGGGAACAGACGGGAGGGCTATTTGCACTGTGTATGGCAATGGGAGCACAATAGTGACTTTCCTTACCAGAAAACAACTCTTGCTCGTAGGACCAGAAACTACATGTGATTAAACTCCATTTAGGAAGGGCAAAAAAACACTAGCTCGCCTTACAAAAACACACTCTGCTTTTGAGAAAAAAGCACTCTTCTACTCTACTGGGTTTCCTATGGGGTCCGAACAGTGAGCTTGCTCAGAACAAAAAAACTGTGCTTCCTACACACACGGCCATATCTACTTCAAGTCTGCTTAGGAACCTGACAAGAACAGTAGATCCTCTTCAGTCCAATACACTGTATTGGCTGCGAACAGACGCCAGTGCTATTTGTCCTGTCTATGGCAATGGCAGTGCAATAGTGACTCTTCTTACCAGAAAAGAACTCTTGATCGTAGTACCAGAAACTGCATGGGATTCAACTCCATTTAAAACTGGGAAACAAACGCTAGTTCTCCTTATAAGAAACACACTCTGCTTTAGAGAAAAGAGCACTCTTCTACTCTACTGTGTTTCCTATGGGGTCCAAACTGTGAGCTTGCCCAGAACAAAAGAACTGTTCTTCCGACACACACGGACCATATCTAGTTCAACTCTGCCTAGGAAAATGACAAGAACAGTAGCTCCTCTTCAGTCCAATACACTGTACTTGCTGGGAACAGACGCATGTGCTATTTGCACTGTGTATGGCAATGGGAGCGCAATAGTGACTTTCCTTACCAGAAAACAACTCTTGCTCGTAGGACCAGAAACTGCATGTGATTCCACTCCATTTAGGACTGGGAAACAAACGCAAGCTCGCCTTAAAAGAAACACACTCTGCTTTAGAGAAAAGAGCACTCTTCTTCTCTACTGTGTTTCCTATGGGGTCCACACAGTGAGCTTGCTCAGAACAAAAGAACTGTGCTTCCTACACACACAGACCATATGTAGTTCAACTCTGCTTAGGAAACTGACAAGAACAGTATCTCCTCTTCAGTCCAATACACTGTACTTGCTGGGAAAAGACGCGAGGGCTATTTGCCCTGTGTATAGCAATGGGAGCGCAATAGTGACTTTCCTTACCAGAAAACAACTCTTGTTCGTAGGACCAGAAACTGCATGTGATTCAAGTCCATTTAGGACTAGGAAACAAACGCTAGCACGCCATACAAGGAACACATTCTGCTTTTGAGAAAAGAGCACTCTTCTACTCTACTGTGTTTCCTATAGGGCCAGAACAGTGAGCTTGTTCAGAACATAAGAACTGTGCTTCCTACACACAGGGGCCATATTTAGTTCAACTCTGCTTAGGAAACTGACAAGAACAGTAGCTCCTCTTCAGTCTAATACACTGTACTTGCTGGGAACAGACGCCAGTGCTATTTGTCCTGTGTATGGCATTTGGAGCGCAATAGTGACTCTTCTTACCAGAAAACAACTCTTGCTCATAGGACCAAAAACTGCCTGTGACTCAACTCCATTTAGGACTGGGAAACAAACGCGAGCTCGCCTTACGAGAAATACACTCTGCTTTAGAGAAAAGAGCACTCTTCTACTCTACTGTGTTTCCTATAGTTCCAGAAGAGTGAGCTTGCTCAGAATATAATAACTGAGCTTCCTACACATACGGGCCATATCTAGTTCAACTCTGCTTAGGAACCTGACAAGAACAGTAGATCCTCTTCAGTCCAATACACTGTACTTGCTGGGAAAAGACGCGAGTGCTATTTGCACTGTGTATGGCAAAGGGAGCACAATAGTGACTTTCCTTAACAAATACAACTCTTGCTCGTAGGACCACAAACAGCATGTGATTCAACTCCATTTAGGACTGCGAAACAAACGCTAGCTTGCCTTACAAAAAACACACTCTGCTTTTGAGAAAAGAGCACTCTTCTACTCTACTGTGTTTCCTATGGGGTCCGAACAGTGAGCTTGCTCAGAACAAAAGAACTGTGCTTCCTACACACACTGGCCATATCTATTTCAACTCTGCTTCGGAACCTGACAAGAACAGTAGATCCTCTTCAGTCCAATACATTGTACTTGCTGGGAACAGACGCGAGTGCTATTTGCACTGTGTATGCCACTTGGAGCACAATAGTGACTCGTCTTACCAGAAAACAACTCTTGCTCGTAGGACAGAAAATGCATGTGATTCAACTCCATTTAGGACTGGGAAACAAAGGCTAGCTCGCCTTACTAGAAACACACTCTGCTTTAGAGAAAAGAGCACTCTTCTACTCTACTGTGTTTCCTATAGTGCCAGAAGAGTGAGCTTGCTCAGAACAAAAGAACTGTGCTTCCTACACACGGGCCATATCTAGTTCAACTCTGCTTAGGAAACTGACAAGAACAGTAGCTCCTCTTCAGTCCGATCCACTGTACTTACTGGGAGAGACGCGAGTGCTATTTGTACTGTATATGGCAATGGGAGCGCTATAGTGACTTTCCTGACCAGAAAACAACTCTTGCTCGTAGGACCAGAAACTGAATGTGATTCCACTCCATTTAGGACTGGGAAACAAACGCTAGCTCGCGTTATAAGAAACACACTCTGCTTTTGAGAAAAGAACACTCTTCTACTCTACTGTGTTTCCTATAGGGCCAGAACAGTGAGCTTGCTCAGAACATAATAACTGTGCTTCCTACACACACGGGCCATATCTAGTTCAACTCTGCTTAGGAAACTGACAAGAGCAGTAGCTCCTCTTCAGTCCAATACACTGTACTTGCTGGGAACAGACGCCAGTGCTATTTTCACTGTGTAGGCAATTGGAGCACAATAGTGACTCGTCTTACCAGAAAACAACTCTTGCTCATAGGACAAAAAACTGCATGTGACTCAACTCCACTTAGGACTGGGAAACAAACTCTAGCTTGCTTTACAAGAAACACACTCTGCTTTTGAGAAAAGAGCACTCTTCTACTCTACTGTGTTTCCTTTAGGGCCAGAACAGTGAGCTTTCTCAGAAATAAAGAACTGTGCTTCCTACACACACGGGCCATATCTAGTTCAACTCTGCTTAGGAAACTGACAAGAACAGTAGCTCCTCTTCAGTCCGATACACTGTACTTGCTTGGAACAGACGCAAGTGCTATTTGCACTGTGTATGGCAATGGGAACGCAATAGTGACTTTCCTTACCAGAAAACAACTCTTGCTCCTAGGACCAGAAACTGCATGTGATTCAACTCCATTTAGGACTAGGAAACAAACGCTAGATCACCTTACAAAAAACACACTCTGCTTTAGAGAAAAGAGCACTCATCTACTCTACTGTGTTACCTATAGGGCCAGAACAGTGAGCTTGCTCAGAACATAAGAACTGTGCTTCCTACACACACGGGCCATATCTAGTTCAACTCTGCTAAGGAAACTGACAAGAACAGTAGCTCCTCTTCAGTCCGATACACTGTACTTGCTGGGAACAGAGGTGAGTGCTATTTGCACTTTGTATGGCAATGGGAGCGCAATAGTGACTTTCCTTACCAGAAAACAACTCTTGCTCGTAGGACCAGAAACTGCATGTGATTCAACTCCATTTAGGACTGGGAAACAAAGGCTAGCTCGGCTTACTAGAAACACACTCCGCTTTAGAGAAAAGAGCACTCTTCTACTCTACTGTGTTTCCTATAGGGCCAGAACAGTGAGCTTGCTCAGAACAAAAGAACTGTGCTTCCTACACATGCGGGACATATCTAGTTCAACTCTGCTTAGGAAACTGACAAGAACAGTAGCTACTCTTCAGTCCGATACACTGTACTTGCTGAGAACAGACGTGAGTGCTATTTGCACTGTGTATGGCAATTGGAGCACAATGGTGACTCGTCATACCAGAAAACAACTCTTGCTCCTAGGACGAAAAACTGCATGTGACTCAACTCCATTTAGGACTTGGAAACAAATGCGAGCTCGCCTTACAAGAAACACACTCTGCTTTAGAGAAAAGAGCACTCTTCTACTCTACTGTGTTTCCTTTAGGGCCAGAACAGTGAGCTTGCTCAGAACATAATAACTGTGCTTCCTACACACACGGGCCATATCTAGTTCAACTATGCTTAGGAAACTGACAAGAACAGTAGCTCCTATTCAGTCCAATACACTGTACTTGCTGGGAAAACACGCGAGTGCTATTTGCCCTGTGTATGGCAATGGGAGCGCAATAGTGACTTTCCTTACCAGAAAACAACGCTTGTGCGTAGGACCAGAAACTGCATGTGATTCAACTCCATTTAGGACTAGGAAACAAACACTAGCTCGCCTTACAAGGAACACACTCTGCTTTTGAGAAAAGAGCACTCTTATACTCTACTGTGTTTCCTATAGGGCCAGAACAGTGAGCTTGCTCAGAACTTAAGAACTGTGCTTCCTACACACACGGGCCATATTTAGTTCAACTCTGCTTAGGAAACTGACAAGAACAGTAGCTCCTCTTCAGTCTAATACACTGTACTTGCTGGGAACAGACGCCAGTGCTATTTGTCCTGTGTATGGCATTTGGAGCGCAATAGTGACTCTTCTTACCAGAAAACAACTCTTGCTCATAGGACCAAAAACTGCCTGTGACTCAACTCCATTTAGGACTGGGAAACAAACGCGAGCTCGCCTTACGAGAAATACACTCTGCTTTAGAGAAAAGAGCACTCTTCTACTCTACTGTGTTTCCAAAAGTCCAGAAGAGTGAGCTTGCTCAGAATATAATAACTGAGCTTCCTACACATACGGTCCATATCTAGTTCAACTCTGCTTAGGAACCTGACAAGAACAGTAGATCCTCTTCAGTCCAATACACTGTACTTGCTGGGAAAAGACGCGAGTGCTATTTGCACTGTGTATGGCAAAGGGAGCACAATAGTGACTTTCCTTACCAAAATACAACTCTTGCTCGTAGGACCACAAACAGCATGTGATTCAACTCCATTTAGGACTGCGAAACAAACGCTAGCTTGCCTTACAAAAAACACACTCTGCTTTTGAGAAAAGAGCACTCTTCTACTCTACTGTGTTTCCTATGGGGTCCGAACAGTGAGCTTGCTCAGAACAAAAGAACTGTGCTTCCTACAAACACTGGCCATATCTATTTCAACTCTGCTTAGGAAACTGACAAGAACAGTAGATCCTATTCAGTCCAATACACTGTACTTGCTGGGAACAGACACCAGTGCTATTTGCATTGTGTATGGCAATTTGAGCACAATTGTGACTCGTCTTACCAGAAAACAACTCTTGCTCATAGGACAAAAAACTGCATGTGACTCAACTCCACTTAGGACTGGGAAACAAACTCTAGCTCGCTTTACAAGAAACACACTCTGCTTTTGAGAAAAGAGCACTCTTCTACTCTACTGTTTTTCCTATAGGGCCAGAACAGTGAGCTTGCTCAGAAAAAAAGAACTGTGCTTCCTACACACACGGGCCATATCTAGTTCAACTATGCTAAGAAACTGACAAGAACAGTAGCTCCTATTCAGTCCAATACACTGTATTGTTGGGAACAGATGCAAGTGCTATTTGCACTGTGTATGGCAATGGGAGCACAAAAGTGACTTTCCTTACCAGAAAACAACTCTTGTTCGTAGGACCAGAAACTGCATGTGATTCAACTCCATTTATGACTAGGAAACAAACGCTAGCTCGCCTTACAAGAAACACACTCTGCTTTAGAGAAAAGAGCACTCATCTACTCTACTCTGTTTCCTATAGGGCCAGAACAGTGAGCTTGCTCAGAACATAAGAACTGTGCTTCCTACACACACGGCCATATCTAGTTCAACTCTGATTCGGAAACTGACAAGAACAGTAGCTCCTCTTCAGTCCGATACACTGTACTTGCTGGGAACAGACGCGAGTGCTATTTGCACTGTGTATGGCAATGGGAGCACAATAGTGACTTTCCTTACCAGAAAACAACTCTTGCTCGTAGGACCAGAAACTGCATGTGATTCAACTCTATTTAGGACTGGGAAACAAACGCTAGCTCGCCTTACAAGAAACACACTCTGCTTTTGAGAAAAGAGCACTCTTCTACTCTACTGTGTTTTCTATGGGGTCCGAACAGTGAGCTTGCTCAGAACAAAAGAACTGTGCTTCCTACACACACTGGCCATATCTAGTTCAACTCTGCTTCGGAACCTGAAAAGAACAGTAGATCCTCTTCAGTCCAATACATTGTACTTGCTTGGAAAAGACGCGAGTGCTATTTGCACTGTGTATGCCAATTGGAGCACAATAGTGACTCGTCTTAACAGAAAACAACTCTTGTTCGTAGGACAAAAACCTTCATGTGACTCAAATCCATTTAGGACTGGGAAACTAACGCTAGCTTGCCTTCCAAGAAACACACTCTGCTTTAGAGAAAAGAGCACTCTTCTACTCTACTGTGTTTCCTGTGGGGTCCAAACAGTGAGTTTGCTCAGAACATAAGAACTGTGCTTCCTACACACACGGGCCATATCTAGTTCATCTCTGCTTAGGAAACTGACAAGAACAGTAGCTCCTCTTCAGTCCGATACACTGTTCTTGCTGGGAACAGACGCGAGTGCTCTTTGCTCTGTTTATGGCAATGGGAGCGCAACAGTGACTTTCCTTACCAGAAAACAACTCTTGCTCGTAGGACCAGAAACTGCATGGGATTCAACTCCATTTAGGACTGGGAAACAAACACTAGCTCAGCTCGCCTTACAAGAAACACACTCTGCTTTTGAGAAAGATCACTCTTCTACTCTACTGTGTTTCCTATAGGGCCAGAACAGTGAGCTTGCTCAGAACAAAAGAACTGTGCTTCCTACACACAAGGCCATATCTAGTTCAATTCTGCTTAGGAAACTGACAAGAACAGTAGATCCTCTTCAGTCCAATACACTGTACATGCTGGGAACAGACGCCAGTGCTATTTGCCCTGTGAATGACAATGGGAGCACAATAGTGACTCTTCTTACCAGAAAACATCTCTTGCTCGTAGGACCAGAAACTGCATGGGATTCAACTCCATTTAGGACTGGGAAAAAAACACTAGCTCGCCTTACAAGAAACACAATCTGCTTTTGAGAAAAGATTACTCTTCTACTCTACTGTGTTTCCTATTGTGTACGAACACTGAGCTTACTCAGAACAAAAGAACTGTGCTTCCTACACACGGGCCATATCTAGTTCACCTCTGCATAGGAACCTGTCAAGAACAATACCTCCTCTTCTGTCCACTACACTGTATTTGCTGGGAACAGACGCGAGTGCTATTTGCACTGTGTCTGGCAATAGGAGCGCAATAGTGACTCTTCTTACCAGAAAACAACTCTTTCTCATAGGACCAGAAACTGCATGGGATTCAACCCCATTTAGGACTGGGAAACAAACGCTAGATCGACTTACAAGAAACACACTCTGCTTCTGAAAAAAGAGCACTCTTCTACTCTACTGTGTTTCCTAAGAGGTCCGAACACTGAGCTTGCTCAGAACAAAAGTACTGTGCTTCCTACACACACGACATATCTAGTTCAATTCTGCCCTAGGAAACTGACAAGAACGGTAGACCCTCTTCAATCCAATACACTGTACATGCTGGGAACAAACGCCAGTGCTATTTGCCCTGTGTATGACAATTTGAGCGCAATAGTGACTCTTCTTACCAGAAAACAACTCTTTCTCATAGGACCAGAAACTGCATGGGATTCAACCCCATTTAGGACTGGGAAACAAACGCTAGATCGACTTACAAGAAACACACTCTGCTTTTGAGAAAAGAGCACTCTTCTACTCTACTATGTTTCCTATGGATTCTGAACAGTGACCTTGCTCAGAACAAAAGTACTGTGCTTCCTACACACACGGGCCATATCTAGTTCAACTCTGAATAGGAAACTGACAAGAACAGTATATCTTCTTCAGTCAAATACACTGTATTGCTGGGAACAGACGCGAGTGCTATTTGCACTGTGTATGGCAATGGGAGCACAATAGTGACTTTCCTCACCAGAAAACAACTCTTGCTCTTAGGACCAAAAACAGCAAGTGATTCAACTCCATTTAGGACTGGGAAACAAATGCTAGCTCGCCTTACAAGAAACAAACTTTGCTTTTGAGAAAAGATCACTTTTCTACTCTACTGTGTTTCCTATAGGGCCAAACAGTGAGCTTGCTCAGAACAAAAGAACTGTGCTTCCTACACACGGGCCATATCTAGTTCAATTCTGCTTAGGAAACTGACTAGAACAGTAGATCCTCTTCAGTCCAATACACTGTACATGCTGAGAACAGACGCCAGTGCTATTTGCCCTGTGTATGACAATGGGAGCGCAATAGTGACTCCTCTTACCAGAAAAAAACTCATGCTCGTAGGACCAGAAACTGCATGTGATTCAACTCCATTTAAAACTGGGAAACAAACGCTAGCTCGCCTTACAAGAAACACACTCTGCTTTTGAGAAAAGAGCACTCTTCTACTCTACCGTGTTTCCTATGGGGTCTGAACAGTGAGCTTACTCAGAACAAAAGAACTGTGCTTAGTACACACACGGGCTACATCTAGTTCAACTCTGCTTAGGAAACTGACAAGAACCGTAGATCCTCTTCAGTCCAATACACTGTACATGCTGGGAACAGACGCCAGTGCTCTTTGCCCTCTGGACAAATGGGAGCGCAATAGTGTCTCTTAATACCAGAAAACAACTCTTGCTCGTAGGACCAGAAACTGCATGTGATTCAACTCCATTTAAGAATGGGAAACAAACGCTAACTCACCTTACAAGAAACACACTCTGCTTTTGAGAAAAGAGCAGTATTCTACACTATTGTGTTTCCTATGGGGTCCGAACAGTGAGCTTGCTCAGAACAAAAGAACTCTGCTTCGTACACACATGGGCCATATCTAGTTCAACTCTGCTTAGGAAACTGACAAGAACAGTAGCTCCTCTTCAGTCCAATATACTATACTTACTGGCAACAGACGCGAGTGCTATTTGCACTGTATATGGCAAAGGGAGCGCAATAGTGACTTTCCTTACCAGAAAACAACTCTTGCTCTTGGGACCAACAACTGCATGTGATTCAACTCCATTTAGGACTGGGAAACAAACGCTAGCTCGCCTTACAAGAAACACACTCTGCTTTTGAGAAAAGAGCACTCTTCTACTTTAATGTGTTTCCTACAGGGATAGAACAGTGAGCTTGCTCAGAACAAAAGAACTGTGCTTCCTACACACACGGGCTACATCTAGTTGAACTCTGCCTAAGAAACTGACAAGAACAGTAGATCCTCATCAGTCCAATACACTGTACATGCTGGGAACAGACGCCAGTGCTATTTGCCCTATCGGCAAATGGGTGCACAATAGTGACTCTTCTTACCAGAAAACAACTCTTGCTCGTAGGACCAGAAACTGCATGTGATTCAACTCCATTTAGGACTGGGAAACAAACGGTAGCCCGCCTTACAAGAAACACACTCTGCTTTTGAGAAAAGTGCACTCTTCTACTCTACTGTGTTTCCTATGGGGTCCGAACATTGAGCTTGCTCAGAACAAAAGAACTGTGCTTCCTACACACACGGGCCATTTCTAGTTCAACTCCACGTAGGAAACTGACAAGAGCAGTAGCTCCTCTTCAGTCCAATACACTGTACTTGATGTGAACAGACGCGAGTGCTATTTGCACTGTGTATGGCAATGGGAGCACAATAGTGACTTTCCTTACCAGAAAACAACTCTTGGTCTTAGGACCAAAAACTGCATGTGATTCAATTCCATTTAGGACTGGGAAACAAATGCTAGCTCACCTTACAAGAAACACACTATGCTTTTGAGAAAATAGCACTCTTCTACTCTACTGTGTTTCCTATAGGGCCAGAACAGTGAGGTTGCTCAGAACAAAAAAAAATGTGCTTCCTACAAACACGGCCATATCTAGTTCAATTCTGCTTAGGAAACTGACAAGAACAGTAGATCCTCTTCAGTCCAATACACTGCGCATGCTGGGAACAGACGCCAGTGCAATTTGCCCTGTGTATGACAATGGGAGCGCAATAGTGACTCTTCTAACCAGAAATCAACTCTTGCTCCTAGGACTGGAAACTACATGGGATTCAACTCCATTTAGGACTGGGAAACAAACACTAGCTCGCCTTACAAGAAACACACTCTGCTTTTGAGAAAAGAGCACTCTTCTACTCTAATGTTTTTCCTTTGAGGTCCAAACAGTGAGCTTGTTCAGTACAAAAGAACTGTGCTTCCTACACACACGGGCCATATCTAGTTCAACTCTGCTTAGGAAACTGACAAGAACAGTAGCTCCGCTTCAGTCCGATACACTGTACTTGCTTGGAACAGACGCAAGTGCTATTTGCACTGTGTATGGCAATGGGAGCGCAATAGTGACTTTCCTTACCAGAAAACAACTCTTGCTCCTAGGACCAGAAACTGCATGTGATTCAACTCCATTTAGGACTAGGAAACAAACGCTAGATCACCTTACAAAAAACACACTCTGCTTTAGAGAAAAGAGCACTCATCTACTCTACTGTGTTACCTATAGGGCCAGAACAGTGAGCTTGTTCAGAACATAAGAACTGTGCTTCCTACACACACGGGCCATATCTAGTTCAACTCTGCTAAGGAAACTTACAAGAACAGTAGCTCCTCTTCAGTACGATACACTGTACTTGCTGGGAACAGAGGTGAGTGCTATTTGCACTTTGTATGGCAATGGGAGCACAATAGTGACTTTCCTTACCAGAAAACAACTCTTGCTCGTAGGACCAGAAACTGCATGTGATTCAACTCCATTTAGGACTGGGAAACAAAGGCTAGCTCGGCTTACTAGAAACACAATCTGCTTTAGAGAAAAGAGCACTCTTCTACTCTACTGTGTTTCCTATAGGGCCAGAACAGTGAGCTTGCTCAGAACAAAAGAACTGTGCTTCCTACACACGGGCCATATCTAGTTCAACTCTGCTTAGGAAACTGACAAGAACAGTAGCTACTCTTCAGTCGGATACACTGTACTTGCTGAGAACAGACGTGAGTGCTATTTGCACTGTGTATGGCAATTGGAGCACAATAGTGACTGGTCATACCAGAAAACAACTCTTGCTCATAGGACAAAAAACTGCATGTGACTCAACTCCATTTAGGACTGGGAAACAAACTCTAGCTCTCTTTACAAGAAACACACTCCGCTTTTGAGAAAAGAGCACTCTTTTACTCTACTGTGTTTCCTATGGGGTCCGAACAGTGAGCTTGCTCAGAACAAAAGAACTGTGCTTCCTACGTACAGGGCCATATCTAGTTCAATTCTGCTTAGGAACCTGAAAAGAACAGTAGATCCTCTTCAGTCCAATACACTGTACTTGCTGGGAACAGACGCGAGTGCTATTTGCACTGTGTATGGCAATGGGAACGCAATAGTGACTTTCCTTACCAGAAAACAACTCTTGTTCGTAGGACCAGAAACTGCAGGAGATTCAACTCCATTTAGGACTGGGAAACAAACGCTAGGTCGCCTCACAAGAAAAAAATCTGCTTTTGAGAAAAGAGCACTCTTCTACTCTACTGTGTTTCCTATAGGGCCAGAACAGTGAGCTTGCTCAGAACAAAAGGACTGTGCTTCCTATACACACGGCCATATCTAGTTCAATTCTGCTTAGGAAACTGACAAGAACAGTAGATCCTCTTCCGTCCAATACAATGTACATGTTGGGAACAGACACCAGTGCTACTTGCCCTCTGCGCAAATGGGTGCGCAATAGTGACTCTTCTTACCAGAAAACAACTCTTGCTCGTAGGACCAAAAACTGCATGTGTTTCAACTCCATTTAGGACTGGGAAACAAACGCTAGCTCGCCTTACATGAAACACACTCTGCTTTTGAGAAAAGAGCACTCTTCTACTCTACTGTTTTTCCTATAGGGCCAGAACAGTGAGCTTGCTCAGAAAAAAAGAACTGTGCTTCCTACACACACGGGCCATATCTAGTTCAACTATGCTAAGAAACTGACAAGAACAGTAGCTCCTATTCAGTCCAATACACTGTATTGTTGGGAACAGATGCAAGTGCTATTTGCACTGTGTATGGCAATGGGAGCACAAAAGTGACTTTCCTTACCAGAAAACAACTCTTGTTCGTAGGACCAGAAACTGCATGTGATTCAACTCCATTTATGACTAGGAAACAAACGCTAGCTCGCCTTACAAGAAACACACTCTGCTTTAGAGAAAAGAGCACTCATCTACTCTACTCTGTTTCCTATAGGGCCAGAACAGTGAGCTTGCTCAGAACATAAGAACTGTGCTTCCTACACACACGGCCATATCTAGTTCAACTCTGATTCGGAAACTGACAAGAACAGTAGCTCCTCTTCAGTCCGATACACTGTACTTGCTGGGAACAGACGCGAGTGCTATTTGCACTGTGTATGGCAATGGGAGCACAATAGTGACTTTCCTTACCAGAAAACAACTCTTGCTCGTAGGACCAGAAACTGCATGTGATTCAACTCTATTTAGGACTGGGAAACAAATGCTAGCTCGCCTTACAAGAAACACACTCTGCTTTTGAGAAAAGAGCACTCTTCTACTCTACTGTGTTTTCTATGGGGTCCGAACAGTGAGCTTGCTCAGAACAAAAGAACTGTGCTTCCTACACACACTGGCCATATCTAGTTCAACTCTGCTTCGGAACCTGACAAGAACAGTAGATCCTCTTCAGTCTGATACACTGTACTTACTGGGAGAGACGCGAGTGCTATTTGTACTGTATATGGCAATGGGAGCGCTATAGTGACTTTCCTTACCAGAAAACAACTCTTGCTCGTAGGACCAGAAACTGCATGTGATTCCACTCCATTTAGGACTGGGAAATAAATGCTAGCTCGCGTTATAAGAAACACACTCTGCTTTTGACAAAAGAACACTCTTCTACTCTACTGTGTTTCCTATAGGGACAGAACAGTGAGCTTGCTCAGAACATAATAACTGTGCTTACTACACACACGGGCCATATCTAGTTCAACTCTGCTTAGGAAACTGACAAGAACAGTAGCTCCGCTTCAGTCCGATACACTGTACTTGCTGAGAACAGACGTGAGTGCTATTTGCACTGTGTATGGCAATTGGAGCACAATAGTGACTCGTCTTACCAGAAAACAACTCTTGCTCGTAGGACAAAAAACTGCATTGACTCAACTCCATTTAGGACTGGGAAACAAACGCTAGCTCGCCTTACATGAAACACACTCTGCTTTTGAGAAAAGAGCTCTCTTCTACTCTACAGTGTTTCCTATGGGGTCCGAACAGTGAGCTTGCTCAGAACAAAAGAACTGTGCTTCCTACAAACATGATCCATATCTAGTTCAACTGTGCTTAGGAAACTGAGAGGAAGAGTAGCTCCTCTTCTTTCCAATACACTGTATTTGCTGGGAACAGACGCGAGTGCTTTTTGCACTGTGTATGGCAATAGGAGCACAATAGTGACTCTTCTTATCAGAAAACATCTCTTGCTCGTAGGACCAGAAACTGCATGGGATTCAACTCCATTTAGGACTGGGAAACAAACGCTAGCTCGCCTTACAAGAAACACACTCTGCTTTTGAGAAAAGATCACTCTACTACTCTACTGTGTTTCCTATAGGGCAAGAACAGTGAGCTTGCTCAGAACAAAAGAACTCTGCTTCCTACACACACGGCATATCTATTTCAATTCTGCCCTAGTAAACTGACAAGAACAGTAGATCCTCTTCAATCCAATACACTGTACATGCTGTGAACAGACGCCAGTGTTATTTGCCCTGTGTATGGCAATGGGAGTGCAATTGTGACTTTCCTTACCAGAAAACAACTCTTGCTCTTAGGACCAAAAACTGCATGTGATTCAATTCCATTTAGGACTGGGAAACATATGCTAGCTCGCCTTACAAGAAACACACTCCGCTTTTGAGAAAATAGCACTCTTCTACTCTATTGTGTTTCCTATATGGCCAGAACAGTGAGCTTGCTCAGAACAAAAAAACTGTGCTTCCTACACACGGCCATATCTAGTTCAATTCTGCTTAGGAAACTGAAAAGAACAGTAGATCCTCTTCAGTCCAATACACTGTGCATGCTGGGAACAGACTCCAGTGCTACTTGCCCTGTGTATGACAATGGGAGCGCAATAGTGACTCTTCTTACCAGAAATCAACTCTTGCACCTAGGACCGGAAACTGCATGGGAGTCAACTCCATTTAGGACTGGGAAATAAACGCTAGCTCGCGTTATAAGAAACACACTCTGCTTTTGACAAAAGAGCACTCTTCTAATCTACTGTGTTTCCTATAGGGCCAAAACAGTGAGCTTGCTCAGAAAAAAAGAATTGTGCTTCCTATACACACGGCCATATCTAGTTCAACTCTGCTTAGGAAACTGACACGAACAGTAGCTCCTATTCAGTCCAATACACTGTACTTGCTGGGAACAGACGTGAGTGCTATTTGCACTGTGTATGGCAATTGGAGCACAATAGTGACTCTTCTTACCAGAAAACAACTCTTGCTCCTAGGACGAAAAACTGCATGTGACTCAACTCCATTTAGGACTGGGAAACAAACGCGAGCTCGCCTTACAAGAAACACACTCTGCTTTAGAGAAAAGAGCACTCTTCTACTCTACTGTGTTTCCTATAGGTCCAGAAGAGTGAGCTTGCTCAGAATATAATAACTGAGCTTCCTACACATACGGGCAATATCTAGTTCAACTCTGTTTAGGAACCTGACAAGAACAGTAGATCCTCTTCAGTCCAATACACTGTACTTGCTGGGAAAAGACGCGAGTGCTATTTGCACTGTGTATGGCAAAGGGAGCACAATAGTGACTTTCCTTACCAAAATACAACTCTTGCTCGTAGGACTACAAACAGCATGTGATTCAACTCCATTTAGGACTGTGAAAAAAAAGCTAGCTTGCCTTACAAAAAACACACTCTGCTTTTGAGAAAAGAGCACTCTTCTTCTCTACTGTGTTTCCTATGGGGTCCGAACAGTGAGCTTGCTCAGAACAAAAGAACTGTGCTTCCTACAAACACTGGCCATATCTATTTCAACTCTGCTTAGGAAACTGACAAGAACAGTAGATCCTATTCAGTCCAAAACACTGTACTTGCTGGGAACAGACACCAGTGCTATTTGCATTGTGTATGGCAATTTGAGCACAATTGTGACTCGTCTTACCAGAAAACAACTCTTGCTCATAGGACAAAAAACTGCATGTGACTCAACTCCACTTAGGACTGGGAAACAAACTCTAGCTCGCTTTACAAAAAACACACTCTGCTTTTGAGAAAAGAGCACTCTTCTACTCTACTGTTTTTCCTATAGGGCCAGAACAGTGAGCTTGCTCAGAAAAAAAGAACTGTGCTTCCTACACACACGGGCCATATCTAGTTCAACTATGCTAAGAAACTGACAAGAACAGTAGCTCCTATTCAGTCCAATACACTGTATTGTTGGGAACAGATGCAAGTGCTATTTGCACTGTGTATGGCAATGGGAGCACAATAGTGACTTTCCTTACCAGAAAACAACTCTTGTTCGTAGGACCAGAAACTGCATGTGATTCAACTCCATTTATGACTAGGAAACAAACGCTAGCTCGCCTTACAAGAAACACACTCTGCTTTAGAGAAAAGAGCACTCATCTACTCTACTCTGTTTCCTATAGGGCCAGAACAGTGAGCTTGCTCAGAACATAAGAACTGTGTTTCCTACACACACGGCCATATCTAGTTCAACTCTGATTCGGAAACTGACAAGAACAGTAGCTCCTCTTCAGTCCGATACACTGTACTTGCTGGGAACAGACGCGAGTGCTATTTGCACTGTGTATGGCAATGGGAGCACAATAGTGACTTTCCTTACCAGAAAACAACTCTTGCTCGTAGGACCAGAAACTGCATGTGATTCAACTCTATTTAGGACTGGGAAGCAAACGCTAGCTCGCCTTACAAGAAACACACTCTGCTTTTGAGAAAAGAGCACTCTTCTACTCTACTGTGTTTTCTATGGGGTCCGAACAGTGAGCTTGCTCAGAACAAAAGAACTGTGCTTCCTACACACACTGGCCATATCTAGTTCAACTCTGCTTCGGAACCTGACAAGAACAGTAGATCCTCTTCAGTCCAATACATTGTACTTGCTGGGAACAGACGCGAGTGCTATATGCACTGTGTATGCCAATTGGAGCACAATAGTGACTCGTCTTACCAGAAAACAACTCTTGTTCGTAGGACAAAAACCTGCATGTGACTCAAATCCATTTAGGACTGGGAAACTAACGCTAGCTTGCCTTCCAAGAAACACACTCTGCTTTAGAGAAAAGAGCACTCTTCTACTCTACTGTGTTTCCTGTGGGGTCCAAACAGTGAGTTTGCTCAGAACATAAGAACTGTGCTTCCTACACACACGGGCCATATCTAGTTCATCTCTGCTTAGGAAACTGACAAGAACAGTAGCTCCTCTTCAGTCCGATACACTGTTCTTGCTGGGAACAGATGCGAGTGCTCTTTGCTCTGTGTATGGCAATGGGAGCGCAACAGTGACTTTCCTTACCAGAAAACAACTCTTGCTTGTAGGACCAGAAACTGCATGGGATTCAACTCCATTTAGGACTGGGAAACAAACACTAGCTCAGCTCGCCTTACAAGAAACACACTCTGCTTTTGAGAAAGATCACTCTTCTACTCTACTGTGTTTCCTATAGGGCCAGAACAGTGAGCTTGCTCAGAACAAAAGAACTGTGCTTCCTACACACAAGGCCATATCTAGTTCAATTCTGCTTAGGAAACTGACAAGAACAGTAGATCCTCTTCAGTCCAATACACTGTACATGCTGGGAACAGACGCCAGTGCTATTTGCCCTGTGAATGACAATGGGAGCACAATAGTGACTCTTCTTACCAGAAAACATCTCTTGCTCGTAGGACCAGAAACTGCATGGGATTCAACTCCATTTAGGACTGGGAAAAAAACACTAGCTCGCCTTACAAGAAACACAATCTGCTTTTGAGAAAAGATTACTCTTCTACTCTACTTTGTTTCCTATTGTGTCCGAACACTGAGCTTACTCAGAACAAAAGAACTGTGCTTCCTACACACGGGCCATATCTAGTTCACCTCTGCATAGGAACCTGTCAAGAACAATACCTCCTCTTCAGTCCACTACACTGTATTTGCTGGGAACAGACGCGAGTGCTATTTGCACTGTGTCTGGCAATAGGAGCGCAATAGTGACTCTTCTTATCAGAAAACATCTCTTGCTCGTAGGACCAGAAACTGCATGGGATTCAACTCCATTTAGGACTGGGAAACAAATGCTAGCTCGCCTTACAAGAAACACACTCTGCTTTTGAGAAAAGATCACTCTACTACTCTACTGTGTTTCCTATAGGGCAAGAACAGTGAGCTTGCTCAGAACAAAACAACTCTGCTTCCTACACACACGACATATCTAGTTCAATTCTGCCCTAGGAAACTGACAAGAACGGTAGACCCTCTTCAATCCAATACACTGTACATGCTGGGAACAGACGCCAGTGCTATTTGCCCTGTGTATGACAATTTGAGCGCAATAGTGACTCTTCTTACCAGAAAACAACTCTTTCTCATAGGACCAGAAACTGCATGGGATTCAACCCCATTTAGGACTGGGAAACAAACGCTAGATCGACTTACAAGAAACACACTCTGCTTTTGAGAAAAGAGCACTCTTCTACTCTACTATGTTTCCTATGGATTCTGAACAGTGACCTTGCTCAGAACAAAAGTACTGTGCTTCCTACACACACGGGCCATATCTAGTTCAACTCTGATTAGGAAACTGACAAGAACAGTATATCTTCTTCAGTCAAATACACTGTATTGCTGGGAACAGACGCGAGTGCTATTTGCACTGTGTATGGCAATGGGAGCACAATAGTGACTTTCCTCACCAGAAAACAACTCTTGCTCTTAGGACCAAAAACAGCAAGTGATTCAACTCCATTTAGGACTGGGAAACAAATGCTAGCTCGCCTTACAAGAAACAAACTTTGCTTTTGAGAAAAGATCACTTTTCTACTCTACTGTGTTTCCTATAGGG
This sequence comes from Peromyscus eremicus, assembly GCF_949786415.1. Classification (NCBI taxonomy): domain Eukaryota; kingdom Metazoa; phylum Chordata; class Mammalia; order Rodentia; family Cricetidae; genus Peromyscus; species Peromyscus eremicus. Next base: position 1,541,670 of record NW_026734294.1, read on the forward strand.
CCAAAACAGTGAGCTTGCTCAGAACAAAAGAACTGTGCTTCCTACACACGGGCCATATCTAGTTCAATTCTGCTTAGGAAACTGACTAGAACAGTAGATCCTCTTCAGTCCAATACACTGTACATGCTGAGAACAGACGCCAGTGCTATTTGCCCTGTGTATGACAATGGGAGCGCAATAGTGACTCCTCTTACCAGAAAAAAACTCATGCTCGTAGGACCAGAAACTGCATGTGATTCAACTCCATTTAAAACTGGGAAACAAATGCTAGCTCGCCTTACAAGAAACACACTCTGCTTTTGAGAAAAGAGCACTCTTCTACTCTACCGTGTTTCCTATGGGGTCTGAACAGTGAGCTTACTCAGAACAAAAGAACTGTGCTTAGTACACACACGGGCTACATCTAGTTCAACTCTGCTTAGGAAACTGACAAGAACCGTAGATCCTCTTCAGTCCAATACACTGTACATGCTGGGAACAGACGCCAGTGCTCTTTGCCCTCTGGACAAATGGGAGCGCAATAGTGTCTCTTAATACCAGAAAACAACTCTTGCTCGTAGGACCAGAAACTGCATGTGATTCAACTCCATTTAGGACTGGGAAACAAACGCTAACTCACCTTACAAGAAACACACTCTGCTTTTGAGAAAAGAGCAGTATTCTACACTATTGTGTTTCCTATGGGGTCCGAACAGTGAGCTTGCTCAGAACAAAAGAACTCTGCTTCGTACACACATGGGCCATATCTAGTTCAACTCTGCTTAGGAAACTGACAAGAACAGTAGCTCCTCTTCAGTCCAATATACTATAATTACTGGCAACAGACGCGAGTGCTATTTGCACTGTATATGGCAAAGGGAGCGCAATAGTGACTTTCCTTACCAGAAAACAACTCTTGCTCTTGGGACCAACAACTGCATGTGATTCAACTCCATTTAGGACTGGGAAACAAACGCTAGCTCGCCTTACAAGAAACACACTCTGCTTTTGAGAAAAGAGCACTCTTCTACTTTAATGTGTTTCCTACAGGGATAGAACAGTGAGCTTGCTCAGAACAAAAGAACTGTGCTTCCTACACACACGGGCTACATCTAGTTGAACTCTGCCTAAGAAACTGACAAGAACAGTAGATCCTCATCAGTCCAATACACTGTACATGCTGGGAACAGACGCCAGTGCTATTTGCCCTATGGGCAAATGGGTGCGCAATAGTGACTCTTCTTACCAGAAAACAACTCTTGCTCGTAGGACCAGAAACTGCATGTGATTCAACTCCATTTAGGACTGGGAAACAAACGGTAGCCCGCCTTACAAGAAACACACTCTGCTTTTGAGAAAAGTGCACTCTTCTACTCTACTGTGTTTCCTATGGGGTCCGAACATTGAGCTTGCTCAGAACAAAAGAACTGTGCTTCCTACACACACGGGCCATTTCTAGTTCAACTCCACGTAGGAAACTGACAAGAGCAGTAGCTCCTCTTCAGTCCAATACACTGTACTTGATGTGAACAGACGCGAGTGCTATTTGCACTGTGTATGGCAATGGGAGCACAATAGTGACTTTCCTTACCAGAAAACAACTCTTGGTCTTAGGACCAAAAACTGCATGTGATTCAATTCCATTTAGGACTGGGAAACAAATGCTAGCTCACCTTACAAGAAACACACTATGCTTTTGAGAAAATAGCACTCTTCTACTCTACTGTGTTTCCTATAGGGCCAGAACAGTGAGCTTGCTCAGAACAAAAAAAAATGTGCTTCCTACACACACGGCCATATCTAGTTCAATTCTGCTTAGGAAACTGACAAGAACAGTAGATCCTCTTCAGTCCAATACACTGTGCATGCTGGGAACAGACGCCAGTGCTATTTGCCCTGTGTATGACAATGGGAGCGCAATAGTGACTCTTCTAACCAGAAATCAACTCTTGCTCCTAGGACCGGAAACTACATGGGATTCAACTCCATTTAGGACTGGGAAACAAACGCTAGCTCGCCTTACAAGAAACACACTCTGCTTTTGAGAAAAGAGCACTCTTCTACTCTAATGTTTTTCCTTTGAGGTCCAAACAGTGAGCTTGTTCAGTACAAAAGAACTGTGCTTCCTACACACACGGGCCATATCTAGTTCAACTCTCCTAAGGAAACTGACAAGAACAGTAGCTCCTCTTCAGTCCAATACACTGTACTTGCTGGGAACAGACGCGAGTGCTATTTGCACTGTGTATGGCAATGGGAACGCAATAGTGACTTTCCTTACCAGAAAACAACTCTTGTTCGTAGGACCAGAAACTGCAGGAGATTCAACTCCATTTAGGACTGGGAAACAAACGCTAGGTCGCCTCACAAGAAAAAAATCTGCTTTTGAGAAAAGAGCACTCTTCTACTCTACTGTGTTTCCTATAGGGCCAGAACAGTGAGCTTGCTCAGAACAAAAGGACTGTGCTTCCTATACACACGGCCATATCTAGTTCAATTCTGCTTAGGAAACTGACAAGAACAGTAGATCCTCTTCCGTCCAATACAATGTACATGTTGGGAACAGACACCAGTGCTACTTGCCCTCTGCGCAAATGGGTGCGCAATAGTGACTCTTCTTACCAGAAAACAACTCTTGCTCGTAGGACCAAAAACTGCATGTGTTTCAACTCCATTTAGGACTGGGAAACAAACGCTAGCTCGCCTTACATGAAACACACTCTGCTTTTGAGAAAAGAGCACTCTTCTACTCTACTGTTTTTCCTTTAGGGCCAGAACAGTGAGCTTGCTCAGAAAAAAAGAACTGTGCTTCCTACACACACGGGCCATATCTAGTTCAACTATGCTAAGAAACTGACAAGAACAGTAGCTCCTATTCAGTCCAATACACTGTATTGTTGGGAACAGATGCAAGTGCTATTTGCACTGTGTATGGCAATGGGAACGCAATAGTGACTTTCCTTACCAGAAAACAACTCTTGTTCGTAGGACCAGAAACTGCATGTGATTCAACTCCATTTATGACTAGGAAACAAACGCTAGCTCGCCTTACAAGAAACACACTCTGCTTTAGAGAAAAGAGCACTCATCTACTCTACTCTGTTTCCTATAGGGCCAGAACAGTGAGCTTGCTCAGAACATAAGAACTGTGCTTCCTACACACACGGCCATATCTAGTTCAACTCTGATTCGGAAACTGACAAGAACAGTAGCTCCTCTTCAGTCCGATACACTGTACTTGCTGGGAACAGACGCGAGTGCTATTTGCACTGTGTATGGCAATGGGAGCACAATAGTGACTTTCCTTACCAGAAAACAACTCTTGCTCGTAGGACCAGAAACTGCATGTGATTCCAGTCCATTTAGGACTGGGAAACAAACGCAAGCTCGCCTTACAAGAAACACACTCTGCTTTTGACAAAAGAACACTCTTCTACTCTACTGTGTTTCCTATAGGGCCAGAACAGTGAGCTTGCTCAGAACATAATAACTGTGCTTACTACACACACGGGCCATATCTAGTTCAACTCTGCTTAGGAAACTGACAAGAACAGTAGCTCCGCTTCAGTCCGATACACTGTACTTGCTGAGAACAGACGTGAGTGCTATTTGCACTGTGTATGGCAATTGGAGCACAATAGTGACTCGTCTTACCAGAAAACAACTCTTGCTCGTAGGACAAAAAACTGCATTGACTCAACTCCATTTAGGACTGGGAAACAAACGCTAGCTCGCCTTACATGAAACACACTCTGCTTTTGAGAAAAGAGCTCTCTTCTACTCTACAGTGTTTCCTATGGGGTCCGAACAGTGAGCTTGCTCAGAACAAAAGAACTGTGCTTCCTACAAACATGATCCATATCTAGTTCAACTGTGCTTAGGAAACCGAGAAGAAGAGTAGCTCCTCTTCTTTCCAATACACTGTATTTGCTGGGAACAGACGCGAGTGCTTTTTGCACTGTGTATGGCAATAGGAGCACAATAGTGACTCTTCTTATCAGAAAACATCTCTTGCTCGTAGGACCAGAAACTGCATGGGATTCAACTCCATTTAGGACTGGGAAACAAACGCTAGCTCGCCTTACAAGAAACACACTCTGCTTTTGAGAAAAGATCACTCTACTACTCTACTGTGTTTCCTATAGGGCAAGAACAGTGAGCTTGCTCAGAACAAAAGAACTCTGCTTCCTACACACACGGCATATCTATTTCAATTCTGCCCTAGTAAACTGACAAGAACAGTAGATCCTCTTCAATCCAATACACTGTACATGCTGTGAACAGACGCCAGTGTTATTTGCCCTGTGTATGGCAATGGGAGTGCAATTGTGACTTTCCTTACCAGAAAACAACTCTTGCTCTTAGGACCAAAAACTGCATGTGATTCAATTCCATTTAGTACTGGGAAACATATGCTAGCTCGCCTTACAAGAAACACACTCCGCTTTTGAGAAAATAGCACTCTTCTACTCTATTGTGTTTCCTATATGGCCAGAACAGTGAGCTTGCTCAGAACAAAAAAACTGTGCTTCCTACACACGGCCATATCTAGTTCAATTCTGCTTAGGAAACTGAAAAGAACAGTAGATCCTCTTCAGTCCAATACACTGTGCATGCTGGGAACAGACTCCAGTGCTACTTGCCCTGTGTATGACAATGGGAGCGCAATAGTGACTCTTCTTACCAGAAATCAACTCTTGCACCTAGGACCGGAAACTGCATGGGAGTCAACTCCATTTAGGACTGGGAAATAAACGCTAGCTCGCGTTATAAGAAACACACTCTGCTTTTGACAAAAGAGCACTCTTCTAATCTACTGTGTTTCCTATAGGGCCAAAACAGTGAGCTTGCTCAGAAAAAAAGAATTGTGCTTCCTATACACACGGCCATATCTAGTTCAACTCTGCTTAGGAAACTGACACGAACAGTAGCTCCTATTCAGTCCAATACACTGTACTTGCTGGGAACAGACGTGAGTGTTATTTGCACTGTGTATGGCAATTGGAGCACAATAGTGACTCTTCTTACCAGAAAACAACTCTTGCTCCTAGGACGAAAAACTGCATGTGACTCAACTCCATTTAGGACTGGGAAACAAACGCGAGCTCGCCTTACAAGAAACACACTCTGCTTTAGAGAAAAGAGCACTCTTCTACTCTACAGTGTTTCCTATAGGTCCAGAAGAGTGAGCTTGCTCAGAATATAATAACTGAGCTTCCTACACATACGGGCAATATCTAGTTCAACTCTGTTTAGGAACCTGACAAGAACAGTAGATCCTCTTCAGTCCAATACACTGTACTTGCTGGGAAAAGACGCGAGTGCTATTTGCACTGTGTATGGCAAAGGGAGCACAATAGTGACTTTCCTTACCAAAATACAACTCTTGCTCGTAGGACTACAAACAGCATGTGATTCAACTCCATTTAGGACTGTGAAAAAAAAGCTAGCTTGCCTTACAAAAAACACACTCTGCTTTTGAGAAAAGAGCACTCTTCTACTCTACTGTGTTTCCTATGGGGTCCGAACAGTGAGCTTGCTCAGAACAAAAGAACTGTGCTTCCTACAAACACTGGCCATATCTATTTCAACTCTGCTTAGGAAACTGACAAGAACAGTAGATCCTATTCAGTCCAATACACTGTACTTGCTGGGAACAGACACCAGTGCTATTTGCATTGTGTATGGCAATTTGAGCACAATTGTGACTCGTCTTACCAGAAAACAACTCTTGCTCATAGGACAAAAAACTGCATGTGACTCAACTCCACTTAGGACTGGGAAACAAACTCTAGCTCGCTTTACAAAAAACACACTCTGCTTTTGAGAAAAGAGCACTCTTCTACTCTACTGTTTTTCCTATAGGGCCAGAACAGTGAGCTTGCTCAGAAAAAAAGAACTGTGCTTCCTACACACACGGGCCATATCTAGTTCAACTATGCTAAGAAACTGACAAGAACAGTAGATCCTATTCAGTCCAATACACTGTATTGTTGGGAACAGATGCAAGTGCTATTTGCACTGTGTATGGCAATGGGAGCACAATAGTGACTTTCCTTACCAGAAAACAACTCTTGTTCGTAGGACCAGAAACTGCATGTGATTCAACTCCATTTATGACTAGGAAACAAACGCTAGCTCGCCTTACAAGAAACACACTCTGCTTTAGAGAAAAGAGCACTCATCTACTCTACTCTGTTTCCTATAGGGCCAGAACAGTGAGCTTGCTCAGAACATAAGAACTGTGTTTCCTACACACACGGCCATATCTAGTTCAACTCTGATTCGGAAACTGACAAGAACAGTAGCTCCTCTTCAGTCCGATACACTGTACTTGCTGGGAACAGACGCGAGTGCTATTTGCACTGTGTATGGCAATGGGAGCACAATAGTGACTTTCCTTACCAGAAAACAACTCTTGCTCGTAGGACCAGAAACTGCATGTGATTCAACTCTATTTAGGACTGGGAAACAAACGCTAGCTCGCCTTACAAGAAACACACTCTGCTTTTGAGAAAAGAGCACTCTTCTACTCTACTGTGTTTTCTATGGGGTCCGAACAGTGAGCTTGCTCAGAACAAAAGAACTGTGCTTCCTACACACACTGGCCATATCTAGTTCAACTCTGCTTCGGAACCTGACAAGAACAGTAGATCCTCTTCAGTCCAATACATTGTACTTGCTGGGAACAGACGCGAGTGCTATTTGCACTGTGTATGCCAATTGGAGCACAATAGTGACTCGTCTTACCAGAAAACAACTCTTGTTCGTAGGACAAAAACCTGCATGTGACTCAAATCCATTTAGGACTGGGAAACTAACGCTAGCTTGCCTTCCAAGAAACACACTCTGCTTTAGAGAAAAGAGCACTCTTCTACTCTACTGTGTTTCCTGTGGGGTCCAAACAGTGAGTTTGCTCAGAACATAAGAACTGTGCTTCCTACACACACGGGCCATATCTAGTTCATCTCTGCTTAGGAAACTGACAAGAACAGTAGCTCCTCTTCAGTCCGATACACTGTTCTTGCTGGGAACAGACGCAAGTGCTCTTTGCTCTGTGTATGGCAATGGGAGCGCAACAGTGACTTTCCTTACCAGAAAACAACTCTTGCTCGTAGGACCAGAAACTGCATGGGATTCAACTCCATTTAGGACTGGAAACAAACACTAGCTCAGCTCGCCTTACAAGAAACACACTCTGCTTTTGAGAAAGATCACTCTTCTACTCTACTGTGTTTCCTATAGGGCCAGAACAGTGAGCTTGCACAGAACAAAAGAACTGTGCTTCCTACACACAAGGCCATATCTAGTTCAATTCTGCTTAGGAAACTGACAAGAACAGTAGATCCTCTTCAGTCCAATACACTGTACATGCTGGGAACAGACGCCAGTGCTATTTGCCCTGTGAATGACAATGGGAGCACAATAGTGACTCTTCTTACCAGAAAACATCTCTTGCTCGTAGGACCAGAAACTGCATGGGATTCAACTCCATTTAGGACTGGGAAAAAAACACTAGCTCGCCTTACAAGAAACACAATCTGCTTTTGAGAAAAGATTACTCTTCTACTCTACTTTGTTTCCTATTGTGTCCGAACACTGAGCTTACTCAGAACAAAAGAACTGTGCTTCCTACACACGGGCCATATCTAGTTCACCTCTGCATAGGAACCTGTCAAGAACAATACCTCCTCTTCAGTCCACTACACTGTATTTGCTGGGAACAGACGCGAGTGCTATTTGCACTGTGTCTGGCAATAGGAGCGCAATAGTGACTCTTCTTATCAGAAAACATCTCTTGCTCGTAGGACCAGAAACTGCATGGGATTCAACTCCATTTAGGACTGGGAAACAAACGCTAGCTCGCCTTACAAGAAACACACTCTGCTTTGAGAAAAGATCACTCTACTACTCTACTGTGTTTCCTATAGGGCAAGAACAGTGAGCTTGCTCAGAACAAAACAACTCTGCTTCCTACACACACGACATATCTAGTTCAATTCTGGCCCTAGGAAACTGACAAGAACGGTAGACCCTCTTCAATCCAATACACTGTACATGCTGGGAACAGACGCCAGTGCTATTTGCCTGTGTATGACAATTTGAGCGCAATAGTGACTCTTCTTACCAGAAAACAACTCTTTCTCATAGGACCAGAAACTGCATGGGATTCAACCCCATTTAGGACTGGGAAACAAACGCTAGATCGACTTACAAGAAACACACTCTGCTTTTGAGAAAAGAGCACTCTTCTACTCTACTATGTTTCCTATGGATTCTGAACAGTGACCTTGCTCAGAACAAAAGTACTGTGCTTCCTACACACACGGGCCATATCTAGTTCAACTCTGATTAGGAAACTGACAAGAACAGTATATCTTCTTCAGTCAAATACACTGTATTGCTGGGAACAGACGCGAGTGCTATTTGCACTGTGTATGGCAATGGGAGCACAATAGTGACTTTCCTCACCAGAAAACAACTCTTGCTCTTAGGACCAAAAACAGCAAGTGATTCAACTCCATTTAGGACTGGGAAACAAACGCTAGATCGACTTACAAGAAACACACTCTGCTTTTGAGAAAAGAGCACTCTTCTACTCTTCCGTGTTTCCTATGGGGTCTGAACAGTGAGCTTACTCAGAACAAAAGAACTGTGCTTAGTACACACACGGGCTACATCTAGTTCAACTCTGCTTAGGAAACTGACAAGAACCGTAGATCCTCTTCAGTCCAATACACTGTACATGCTGGGAACAGACGCCAGTGCTCTTTGCCCTCTGGACAAATGGGAGCGCAATAGTGTCTCTTAATACCAGAAAACAACTCTTGCTCGTAGGACCAGAAACTGCATGTGATTCAACTCCATTTAGGACTGGGAAACAAACGCTAACTCACCTTACAAGAAACACACTCTGCTTTTGAGAAAAGAGCAGTATTCTACACTATTGTGTTTCCTATGGGGTCCGAACAGTGAGCTTGCTCAGAACAAAAGAACTCTGCTTCGTACACACATGGGCCATATCTAGTTCAACTCTGCTTAGGAAACTGACAAGAACAGTAGCTCCTCTTCAGTCCAATATACTATACTTACTGGCAACAGACGCGAGTGCTATTTGCACTGTATATGGCAAAGGGAGCGCAATAGTGACTTTCCTTACCAGAAAACAACTCTTGCTCTTGGGACCAACAACTGCATGTGATTCAACTCCATTTAGGACTGGGAAACAAACGCTAGCTCGCCTTACAAGAAACACACTCTGCTTTTGAGAAAAGAGCACTCTTCTACTTTAATGTGTTTCCTACAGGGATAGAACAGTGAGCTTGCTCAGAACAAAAGAACTGTGCTTCCTACACACACGGGCTACATCTAGTTGAACTCTGCCTAAGAAACTGACAAGAACAGTAGATCCTCATCAGTCCAATACACTGTACATGCTGGGAACAGACGCCAGTGCTATTTGCCCTATGGGCAAATGGGTGCGCAATAGTGACTCTTCTTACCAGAAAACAACTCTTGCTCGTAGGACCAGAAACTGCATGTGATTCAACTCCATTTAGGACTGGGAAACAAACGGTAGCCCGCCTTACAAGAAACACACTCTGCTTTTGAGAAAAGTGCACTCTTCTACTCTACTGTGTTTCCTATGGGGTCCGAACATTGAGCTTGCTCAGAACAAAAGAACTGTGCTTCCTACACACACGGGCCATTTCTAGTTCAACTCCACGTAGGAAACTGACAAGAGCAGTAGCTAATCTTCAGTCCAATACACTGTACTTGATGTGAACAGACGCGAGTGCTATTTGCACTGTGTATGGCAATGGGAGCACAATAGTGACTTTCCTTACCAGAAAACAACTCTTGGTCTTAGGACCAAAAACTGCATGTGATTCAATTCCATTTAGGACTGGGAAACAAATGCTAGCTCACCTTACAAGAAACACACTATGCTTTTGAGAAAATAGCACTCTTCTACTCTACTGTATTTCCTATAGGGCCAGAACAGTGAGCTTGCTCAGAACAAAAAAAAATGTGCTTCCTACACACACGGCCATATCTAGTTCAATTCTGCTTAGGAAACTGACAAGAACAGTAGATCCTCTTCAGTCCAATACACTGTGCATGCTGGGAACAGACTCCAGTGCTACTTGCCCTGTGTATGACAATGGGAGCGCAATAGTGACTCTTCTTACCAGAAATCAACTCTTGCACCTAGGACCGGAAACTGCATGGGAGTCAACTCCATTTAGGACTGGGAAATAAACGCTAGCTCGCGTTATAAGAAACACACTCTGCTTTTGACAAAAGAGCACTCTTCTAATCTACTGTGTTTCCTATAGGGCCAAAACAGTGAGCTTGCTCAGAAAAAAAGAATTGTGCTTCCTATACACACGGCCATATCTAGTTCAACTCTGCTTAGGAAACTGACACGAACAGTAGCTCCTATTCAGTCCAATACACTGTACTTGCTGGGAACAGACGTGAGTGCTATTTGCACTGTGTATGGCAATTGGAGCACAATAGTGACTCTTCTTACCAGAAAACAACTCTTGCTCCTAGGACGAAAAACTGCATGTGACTCAACTCCATTTAGGACTGGGAAACAAACGCGAGCTCGCCTTACAAGAAACACACTCTGCTTTAGAGAAAAGAGCACTCTTCTACTCTACAGTGTTTCCTATAGGTCCAGAAGAGTGAGCTTGCTCAGAATATAATAACTGAGCTTCCTACACATACGGGCAATATCTAGTTCAACTCTGTTTAGGAACCTGACAAGAACAGTAGATCCTCTTCAGTCCAATACACTGTACTTGCTGGGAAAAGACGCGAGTGCTATTTGCACTGTGTATGGCAAAGGGAGCACAATAGTGACTTTCCTTACCAAAATACAACTCTTGCTCGTAGGACTACAAACAGCATGTGATTCAACTCCATTTAGGACTGTGAAAAAAAAGCTAGCTTGCCTTACAAAAAACACACTCTGCTTTTGAGAAAAGAGCACTCTTCTACTCTACTGTGTTTCCTATGGGGTCCGAACAGTGAGCTTGCTCAGAACAAAAGAACTGTGCTTCCTACAAACACTGGCCATATCTATTTCAACTCTGCTTAGGAAACTGACAAGAACAGTAGATCCTATTCAGTCCAATACACTGTACTTGCTGGGAACAGACACCAGTGCTATTTGCATTGTGTATGGCAATTTGAGCACAATTGTGACTCGTCTTACCAGAAAACAACTCTTGCTCATAGGACAAAAAACTGCATGTGACTCAACTCCACTTAGGACTGGGAAACAAACTCTAGCTCGCTTTACAAAAAACACACTCTGCTTTTGAGAAAAGAGCACTCTTCTACTCTACTGTTTTTCCTATAGGGCCAGAACAGTGAGCTTGCTCAGAAAAAAAGAACTGTGCTTCCTACACACACGGGCCATATCTAGTTCAACTATGCTAAGAAACTGACAAGAACAGTAGATCCTCATCAGTCCAATACACTGTACATGCTGGGAACAGACGCCAGTGCTATTTGCCCTATGGGCAAATGGGTGCGCAATAGTGACTCTTCTTACCAGAAAACAACTCTTGCTCGTAGGACCAGAAACTGCATGTGATTCAACTCCATTTAGGACTGGGAAACAAACGGTAGCCCGCCTTACAAGAAACACACTCTGCTTTTGAGAAAAGTGCACTCTTCTACTCTACTGTGTTTCCTATGGGGTCCGAACATTGAGCTTGCTCAGAACAAAAGAACTGTGCTTCCTACACACACGGGCCATTTCTAGTTCAACTCCACGTAGGAAACTGACAAGAGCAGTAGCTAATCTTCAGTCCAATACACTGTACTTGATGTGAACAGACGCGAGTGCTATTTGCACTGTGTATGGCAATGGGAGCACAATAGTGACTTTCCTTACCAGAAAACAACTCTTGGTCTTAGGACCAAAAACTGCATGTGATTCAATTCCATTTAGGACTGGGAAACAAACGCTAGCTCACCTTACAAGAAACACACTATGCTTTTGAGAAAATAGCACTCTTCTACTCTACTGTGTTTCCTATAGGGCCAGAACAGTGAGCTTGCTCAGAACAAAAAAAAATGTGCTTCCTACACACACGGCCATATCTAGTTCAATTCTGCTTAGGAAACTGACAAGAACAGTAGATCCTCTTCAGTCCAATACACTGTGCATGCTGGGAACAGACTCCAGTGCTACTTGCCCTGTGTATGACAATGGGAGCGCAATAGTGACTCTTCTTACCAGAAATCAACTCTTGCACCTAGGACCGGAAACTGCATGGGAGTCAACTCCATTTAGGACTGGGAAATAAACGCTAGCTCGCGTTATAAGAAACACACTCTGCTTTTGACAAAAGAGCACTCTTCTAATCTACTGTGTTTCCTATAGGGCCAAAACAGTGAGCTTGCTCAGAAAAAAAGAATTGTGCTTCCTATACACACGGCCATATCTAGTTCAACTCTGCTTAGGAAACTGACACGAACAGTAGCTCCTATTCAGTCCAATACACTGTACTTGCTGGGAACAGACGTGAGTGCTATTTGCACTGTGTATGGCAATTGGAGCACAATAGTGACTCTTCTTACCAGAAAACAACTCTTGCTCCTAGGACGAAAAACTGCATGTGACTCAACTCCATTTAGGACTGGGAAACAAACGCGAGCTCGCCTTACAAGAAACACACTCTGCTTTAGAGAAAAGAGCACTCTTCTACTCTACAGTGTTTCCTATAGGTCCAGAAGAGTGAGCTTGCTCAGAATATAATAACTGAGCTTCCTACACATACGGGCAATATCTAGTTCAACTCTGTTTAGGAACCTGACAAGAACAGTAGATCTTCTTCAGTCCAATACACTGTACTTGCTGGGAAAAGACGCGAGTGCTATTTGCACTGTGTATGGCAAAGGGAGCACAATAGTGACTTTCCTTACCAAAATACAACTCTTGCTCGTAGGACTACAAACAGCATGTGATTCAACTCCATTTAGGACTGTGAAAAAAAAGCTAGCTTGCCTTACAAAAAACACACTCTGCTTTTGAGAAAAGAGCACTCTTCTACTCTACTGTGTTTCCTATGGGGTCCGAACAGTGAGCTTGCTCAGAACAAAAGAACTGTGCTTCCTACAAACACTGGCCATATCTATTTCAACTCTGCTTAGGAAACTGACAAGAACAGTAGATCCTATTCAGTCCAATACACTGTACTTGCTGGGAACAGACACCAGTGCTATTTGCATTGTGTATGGCAATTTGAGCACAATTGTGACTCGTCTTACCAGAAAACAACTCTTGCTCATAGGACAAAAAACTGCATGTGACTCAACTCCACTTAGGACTGGGAAACAAACTCTAGCTCGCTTTACAAAAAACACACTCTGCTTTTGAGAAAAGAGCACTCTTCTACTCTACTGTTTTTCCTATAGGGCCAGAACAGTGAGCTTGCTCAGAAAAAAAGAACTGTGCTTCCTACACACACGGGCCATATCTAGTTCAACTATGCTAAGAAACTGACAAGAACAGTAGATCCTCATCAGTCCAATACACTGTACATGCTGGGAACAGACGCCAGTGCTATTTGCCCTATGGGCAAATGGGTGCGCAATAGTGACTCTTCTTACCAGAAAACAACTCTTGCTCGTAGGACCAGAAACTGCATGTGATTCAACTCCATTTAGGACTGGGAAACAAACGGTAGCCCGCCTTACAAGAAACACACTCTGCTTTTGAGAAAAGTGCACTCTTCTACTCTACTGTGTTTCCTATGGGGTCCGAACATTGAGCTTGCTCAGAACAAAAGAACTGTGCTTCCTACACACACGGGCCATTTCTAGTTCAACTCCACGTAGGAAACTGACAAGAGCAGTAGCTAATCTTCAGTCCAATACACTGTACTTGATGTGAACAGACGCGAGTGCTATTTGCACTGTGTATGGCAATGGGAGCACAATAGTGACTTTCCTTACCAGAAAACAACTCTTGGTCTTAGGACCAAAAACTGCATGTGATTCAATTCCATTTAGGACTGGGAAACAAACGCTAGCTCACCTTACAAGAAACACACTATGCTTTTGAGAAAATAGCACTCTTCTACTCTACTGTGTTTCCTATAGGGCCAGAACAGTGAGCTTGCTCAGAACAAAAAAAAATGTGCTTCCTACACACACGGCCATATCTAGTTCAATTCTGCTTAGGAAACTGACAAGAACAGTAGATCCTCTTCAGTCCAATACACTGTGCATGCTGGGAACAGACTCCAGTGCTACTTGCCCTGTGTATGACAATGGGAGCGCAATAGTGACTCTTCTTACCAGAAATCAACTCTTGCACCTAGGACCGGAAACTGCATGGGAGTCAACTCCATTTAGGACTGGGAAATAAACGCTAGCTCGCGTTATAAGAAACACACTCTGCTTTTGACAAAAGAGCACTCTTCTAATCTACTGTGTTTCCTATAGGGCCAAAACAGTGAGCTTGCTCAGAAAAAAAGAATTGTGCTTCCTATACACACGGCCATATCTAGTTCAACTCTGCTTAGGAAACTGACACGAACAGTAGCTCCTATTCAGTCCAATACACTGTACTTGCTGGGAACAGACGTGAGTGCTATTTGCACTGTGTATGGCAATTGGAGCACAATAGTGACTCTTCTTACCAGAAAACAACTCTTGCTCCTAGGACGAAAAACTGCATGTGACTCAACTCCATTTAGGACTGGGAAACAAACGCGAGCTCGCCTTACAAGAAACACACTCTGCTTTAGAGAAAAGAGCACTCTTCTACTCTACAGTGTTTCCTATAGGTCCAGAAGAGTGAGCTTGCTCAGAATATAATAACTGAGCTTCCTACACATACGGGCAATATCTAGTTCAACTCTGTTTAGGAACCTGACAAGAACAGTAGATCCTCTTCAGTCCAATACACTGTACTTGCTGGGAAAAGACGCGAGTGCTATTTGCACTGTGTATGGCAAAGGGAGCACAATAGTGACTTTCCTTACCAAAATACAACTCTTGCTCGTAGGACTACAAACAGCATGTGATTCAACTCCATTTAGGACTGTGAAAAAAAAGCTAGCTTGCCTTACAAAAAACACACTCTGCTTTTGAGAAAAGAGCACTCTTCTACTCTACTGTGTTTCCTATGGGGTCCGAACAGTGAGCTTGCTCAGAACAAAAGAACTGTGCTTCCTACAAACACTGGCCATATCTATTTCAACTCTGCTTAGGAAACTGACAAGAACAGTAGATCCTATTCAGTCCAATACACTGTACTTGCTGGGAACAGACACCAGTGCTATTTGCATTGTGTATGGCAATTTGAGCACAATTGTGACTCGTCTTACCAGAAAACAACTCTTGCTCATAGGACAAAAAACTGCATGTGACTCAACTCCACTTAGGACTGGGAAACAAACTCTAGCTCGCTTTACAAAAAACACACTCTGCTTTTGAGAAAAGAGCACTCTTCTACTCTACTGTTTTTCCTATAGGGCCAGAACAGTGAGCTTGCTCAGAAAAAAAGAACTGTGCTTCCTACACACACGGGCCATATCTAGTTCAACTATGCTAAGAAACTGACAAGAACAGTAGCTCCTATTCAGTCCAATACACTGTATTGTTGGGAACAGATGCAAGTGCTATTTGCACTGTGTATGGCAATGGGAGCACAATAGTGACTTTCCTTACCAGAAAACAACTCTTGTTCGTAGGACCAGAAACTGCATGTGATTCAACTCCATTTATGACTAGGAAACAAACGCTAGCTCGCCTTACAAGAAACACACTCTGCTTTAGAGAAAAGAGCACTCATCTACTCTACTCTGTTTCCTATAGGGCCAGAACAGTGAGCTTGCTCAGAACATAAGAACTGTGTTTCCTACACACACGGCCATATCTAGTTCAACTCTGATTCGGAAACTGACAAGAACAGTAGCTCCTCTTCAGTCCGATACACTGTACTTGCTGGGAACAGACGCGAGTGCTATTTGCACTGTGTATGGCAATGGGAGCACAATAGTGACTTTCCTTACCAGAAAACAACTCTTGCTCGTAGGACCAGAAACTGCATGTGATTCAACTCTATTTAGGACTGGGAAACAAACGCTAGCTCGCCTTACAAGAAACACACTCTGCTTTTGAGAAAAGAGCACTCTTCTACTCTACTGTGTTTTCTATGGGGTCCGAACAGTGAGCTTGCTCAGAAAAAAAGAACTGTGCTTCCTACACACACTGGCCATATCTAGTTCAACTCTGCTTCGGAACCTGACAAGAACAGTAGATCCTCTTCAGTCCAATACATTGTACTTGCTGGGAACAGACGCGAGTGCTATTTGCACTGTGTATGCCAATTGGAGCACAATAGTGACTCGTCTTACCAGAAAACAACTCTTGTTCGTAGGACAAAAACCTGCATGTGACTCAAATCCATTTAGGACTGGGAAACTAACGCTAGCTTGCCTTCCAAGAAACACACTCTGCTTTAGAGAAAAGAGCACTCTTCTACTCTACTGTGTTTCCTGTGGGGTCCAAACAGTGAGTTTGCTCAGAACATAAGAACTGTGCTTCCTACACACACGGGCCATATCTAGTTCATCTCTGCTTAGGAAACTGACAAGAACAGTAGCTCCTCTTCAGTCCGATACACTGTTCTTGCTGGGAACAGACGCGAGTGCTCTTTGCTCTGTGTATGGCAATGGGAGCGCAACAGTGACTTTCCTTACCAGAAAACAACTCTTGCTCGTAGGACCAGAAACTGCATGGGATTCAACTCCATTTAGGACTGGGAAACAAACACTAGCTCAGCTCGCCTTACAAGAAACACACTCTGCTTTTGAGAAAGATCACTCTTCTACTCTACTGTGTTTCCTATAGGGCCAGAACAGTGAGCTTGCTCAGAACAAAAGAACTGTGCTTCCTACACACAAGGCCATATCTAGTTCAATTCTGCTTAGGAAACTGACAAGAACAGTAGATCCTCTTCAGTCCAATACACTGTACATGCTGGGAACAGACGCCAGTGCTATTTGCCCTGTGAATGACAATGGGAGCACAATAGTGACTCTTCTTACCAGAAAACATCTCTTGCTCGTAGGACCAGAAACTGCATGGGATTCAACTCCATTTAGGACTGGGAAAAAAACACTAGCTCGCCTTACAAGAAACACAATCTGCTTTTGAGAAAAGATTACTCTTCTACTCTACTTTGTTTCCTATTGTGTCCGAACACTGAGCTTACTCAGAACAAAAGAACTGTGCTTCCTACACACGGGCCATATCTAGTTCACCTCTGCATAGGAACCTGTCAAGAACAATACCTCCTCTTCAGTCCACTACACTGTATTTGCTGGGAACAGACGCGAGTGCTATTTGCACTGTGTCTGGCAATAGGAGCGCAATAGTGACTCTTCTTATCAGAAAACATCTCTTGCTCGTAGGACCAGAAACTGCATGGGATTCAACTCCATTTAGGACTGCGAAACAAACGCTAGCTCGCCTTACAAGAAACACACTCTGCTTTTGAGAAAAGATCACTCTACTACTCTACTGTGTTTCCTATAGGGCAAGAACAGTGAGCTTGCTCAGAACAAAACAACTCTGCTTCCTACACACACGACATATCTAGTTCAATTCTGCCCTAGGAAACTGACAAGAACGGTAGACCCTCTTCAATCCAATACACTGTACATGCTGGGAACAGACGCCAGTGCTATTTGCCCTGTGTATGACAATTTGAGCGCAATAGTGACTCTTCTTACCAGAAAACAACTCTTTCTCATAGGACCAGAAACTGCATGGGATTCAACCCCATTTAGGACTGGGAAACAAACGCTAGATCGACTTACAAGAAACACACTCTGCTTTTGAGAAAAGAGCACTCTTCTACTCTACTATGTTTCCTATGGATTCTGAACAGTGACCTTGCTCAGAACAAAAGTACTGTGCTTCCTACACACACGGGCCATATCTAGTTCAACTCTGATTAGGAAACTGACAAGAACAGTATATCTTCTTCAGTCAAATACACTGTATTGCTGGGAACAGACGCGAGTGCTATTTGCACTGTGTATGGCAATGGGAGCACAATAGTGACTTTCCTCACCAGAAAACAACTCTTGCTCTTAGGACCAAAAACAGCAAGTGATTCAACTCCATTTAGGACTGGGAAACAAACGCTAGATCGACTTACAAGAAACACACTCTGCTTTTGAGAAAAGAGCACTCTTCTACTCTTCCGTGTTTCCTATGGGGTCTGAACAGTGAGCTTACTCAGAACAAAAGAACTGTGCTTAGTACACACACGGGCTACATCTAGTTCAACTCTGCTTAGGAAACTGACAAGAACCGTAGATCCTCTTCAGTCCAATACACTGTACATGCTGGGAACAGACGCCAGTGCTCTTTGCCCTCTGGACAAATGGGAGCGCAATAGTGTCTCTTAATACCAGAAAACAACTCTTGCTCGTAGGACCAGAAACTGCATGTGATTCAACTCCATTTAGGACTGGGAAACAAACGCTAGCTCGCCTTACAAGAAACACACTCTGCTTTTGAGAAAAGAGCACTCTTCTACTTTAATGTGTTTCCTACAGGGATAGAACAGTGAGCTTGCTCAGAACAAAAGAACTGTGCTTCCTACACACACGGGCTACATCTAGTTGAACTCTGCCTAAGAAACTGACAAGAACAGTAGATCCTCATCAGTCCAATACACTGTACATGCTGGGAACAGACGCCAGTGCTATTTGCCCTATGGGCAAATGGGTGCGCAATAGTGACTCTTCTTACCAGAAAACAACTCTTGCTCGTAGGACCAGAAACTGCATGTGATTCAACTCCATTTAGGACTGGGAAACAAACGGTAGCCCGCCTTACAAGAAACACACTCTGCTTTTGAGAAAAGTGCACTCTTCTACTCTACTGTGTTTCCTATGGGGTCCGAACATTGAGCTTGCTCAGAACAAAAGAACTGTGCTTCCTACACACACGGGCCATTTCTAGTTCAACTCCACGTAGGAAACTGACAAGAGCAGTAGCTAATCTTCAGTCCAATACACTGTACTTGATGTGAACAGACGCGAGTGCTATTTGCACTGTGTATGGCAATGGGAGCACAATAGTGACTTTCCTTACCAGAAAACAACTCTTGGTCTTAGGACCAAAAACTGCATGTGATTCAATTCCATTTAGGACTGGGAAACAAATGCTAGCTCACCTTACAAGAAACACACTATGCTTTTGAGAAAATAGCACTCTTCTACTCTACTGTGTTTCCTATAGGGCCAGAACAGTGAGCTTGCTCAGAACAAAAAAAAATGTGCTTCCTACACACACGGCCATATCTAGTTCAATTCTGCTTAGGAAACTGACAAGAACAGTAGATCCTCTTCAGTCCAATACACTGTGCATGCTGGGAACAGACGCCAGTGCTATTTGCCCTGTGTATGACAATGGGAGCGCAATAGTGACTCTTCTAACCAGAAATCAACTCTTGCTCCTAGGACCGGAAACTACATGGGATTCAACTCCATTTAGGACTGGGAAACAAACGCTAGCTCGCCTTACAAGAAACACACTCTGCTTTTGAGAAAAGAGCACTCTTCTACTCTAATGTTTTTCCTTTGAGGTCCAAACAGTGAGCTTGTTCAGTACAAAAGAACTGTGCTTCCTACACACACGGGCCATATCTAGTTCAACTCTCCTAAGGAAACTGACAAGAACAGTAGCTCCTCTTCAGTCCAATACACTGTACTTGCTGGGAACAGACGCGAGTGCTATTTGCACTGTGTATGGCAATGGGAACGCAATAGTGACTTTCCTTACCAGAAAACAACTCTTGTTCGTAGGACCAGAAACTGCAGGAGATTCAACTCCATTTAGGACTGGGAAACAAACGCTAGGTCGCCTCACAAGAAAAAAATCTGCTTTTGAGAAAAGAGCACTCTTCTACTCTACTGTGTTTCCTATAGGGCCAGAACAGTGAGCTTGCTCAGAACAAAAGGACTGGGCTTCCTATACACACGGCCATATCTAGTTCAATTCTGCTTAGGAAACTGACAAGAACAGTAGATCCTCTTCCGTCCAATACAATGTACATGTTGGGAACAGACACCAGTGCTACTTGCCCTCTGCGCAAATGGGTGCGCAATAGTGACTCTTCTTACCAGAAAACAACTCTTGCTCGTAGGACCAAAAACTGCATGTGTTTCAACTCCATTTAGGACTGGGAAACAAACGCTAGCTCGCCTTACATGAAACACACTCTGCTTTTGAGAAAAGAGCACTCTTCTACTCTACTGTTTTTCCTATAGGGCCAGAACAGTGAGCTTGCTCAGAAAAAAAGAACTGTGCTTCCTACACACACGGGCCATATCTAGTTCAACTATGCTAAGAAACTGACAAGAACAGTAGCTCCTATTCAGTCCAATACACTGTATTGTTGGGAACAGATGCAAGTGCTATTTGCACTGTGTATGGCAATGGGAACGCAATAGTGACTTTCCTTACCAGAAAACAACTCTTGTTCGTAGGACCAGAAACTGCATGTGATTCAACTCCATTTATGACTAGGAAACAAACGCTAGCTCGCCTTACAAGAAACACACTCTGCTTTAGAGAAAAGAGCACTCATCTACTCTACTCTGTTTCCTATAGGGCCAGAACAGTGAGCTTGCTCAGAACATAAGAACTGTGCTTCCTACACACACGGCCATATCTAGTTCAACTCTGATTCGGAAACTGACAAGAACAGTAGCTCCTCTTCAGTCCGATACACTGTACTTGCTGGGAACAGACGCGAGTGCTATTTGCACTGTGTATGGCAATGGGAGCACAATAGTGACTTTCCTTACCAGAAAACAACTCTTGCTCGTAGGACCAGAAACTGCATGTGATTCAACTCTATTTAGGACTGGGAAACAAACGCTAGCTCGCCTTACAAGAAACACACTCTGCTTTTGAGAAAAGAGCACTCTTCTACTCTACTGTGTTTTCTATGGGGTCCGAACAGTGAGCTTGCTCAGAACAAAAGAACTGTGCTTCCTACACACACTGGCCATATCTAGTTCAACTCTGCTTCGGAACCTGACAAGAACAGTAGATCCTCTTCAGTCCGATACACTGTACTTACTGGGAGAGACGCGAGTGCTATTTGTACTGTATATGGCAATGGGAGCGCTATAGTGACTTTCCTTACCAGAAAACAACTCTTGCTCGTAGGACCAGAAACTGCATGTGATTCCACTCCATTTAGGACTGGGAAATAAACGCTAGCTCGCGTTATAAGAAACACACTCTGCTTTTGACAAAAGAACACTCTTCTACTCTACTGTGTTTCCTATAGGGCCAGAACAGTGAGCTTGCTCAGAACATAATAACTGTGCTTACTACACACACGGGCCATATCTAGTTCAACTCTGCTTAGGAAACTGACAAGAACAGTAGCTCCGCTTCAGTCCGATACACTGTACTTGCTGAGAACAGACGTGAGTGCTATTTGCACTGTGTGTGGCAATTGGAGCACAATAGTGACTCGTCTTACCAGAAAACAACTCTTGCTCGTAGGACAAAAAACTGCATTGACTCAACTCCATTTAGGACTGGGAAACAAACGCTAGCTCGCCTTACATGAAACACACTCTGCTTTTGAGAAAAGAGCACTCTTCTACTCTACAGTGTTTCCTATGGGGTCCGAACAGTGAGCTTGCTCAGAACAAAAGAACTGTGCTTCCTACACACATGGGCCATATCTAGTTCAACTCTGCTTAGGAAACTGACAAGAACAGTAGATCCTTTTCAGTCCAATACACTGTACTTGCTGGGAACAGACGCCAGTGCTATTTGCACTGTGTATGGCAATGGGAGCGCAATAGTGACTTTCCTTACCAGAAAACAACTCTTGCTCGTAGGACCAGAAACTGCATGTGATTCCAGTCCATTTAGGACTGGGAAACAAACGCAAGCTCGCCTTACAAGAAACACACTCTGCTTTTGACAAAAGAACACTCTTCTACTCTACTGTGTTTCCTATAGGGCCAGAACAGTGAGCTTGCTCAGAACATAATAACTGTGCTTACTACACACACGGGCCATATCTAGTTCAACTCTGCTTAGGAAACTGACAAGAACAGTAGCTCCGCTTCAGTCCGATAGACTGTACTTGCTGAGAACAGACGTGAGTGCTATTTGCACTGTGTATGGCAATTGGAGCACAATAGTGACTCGTCTTACCAGAAAACAACTCTTGCTCGTAGGACAAAAAACTGCATTGACTCAACTCCATTTAGGACTGGGAAACAAACGCTAGCTCGCCTTACATGAAACACACTCTGCTTTTGAGAAAAGAGCTCTCTTCTACTCTACAGTGTTTCCTATGGGGTCCGAACAGTGAGCTTGCTCAGAACAAAAGAACTGTGCTTCCTACAAACATGATCCATATCTAGTTCAACTGTGCTTAGGAAACTGAGAAGAAGAGTAGCTCCTCTTCTTTCCAATACACTGTATTTGCTGGGAACAGACGCGAGTGCTTTTTGCACTGTGTATGGCAATAGGAGCACAATAGTGACTCTTCTTATCAGAAAACATCTCTTGCTCGTAGGACCAGAAACTGCATGGGATTCAACTCCATTTAGGACTGGGAAACAAACGCTAGCTCGCCTTACAAGAAACACACTCTGCTTTTGAGAAAAGATCACTCTACTACTCTACTGTGTTTCCTATAGGGCAAGAACAGTGAGCTTGCTCAGAACAAAAGAACTCTGCTTGCTACACACATGGCATATCTATTTCAATTCTGCCCTAGTAAACTGACAAGAACAGTAGATCCTCTTCAATCCAATACACTGTACATGCTGTGAACAGACGCCAGTGTTATTTGCCCTGTGTATGGCAATGGGAGTGCAATTGTGACTTTCCTTACCAGAAAACAACTCTTGCTCTTAGGACCAAAAAGTGCATGTGATTCAATTCCATTTAGGACTGGGAAACATATGCTAGCTCGCCTTACAAGAAACACACTCCGCTTTTGAGAAAATAGCACTCTTCTACTCTATTGTGTTTCCTATATGGCCAGAACAGTGAGCTTGCTCAGAACAAAAAAACTGTGCTTCCTACACACGGCCATATCTAGTTCAATTCTGCTTAGGAAACTGAAAAGAACAGTAGATCCTCTTCAGTCCAATACACTGTGCATGCTGGGAACAGACTCCAGTGCTATTTGCCCTGTGTATGACAATGGGAGCGCAATAGTGACTCTTCTTACCAGAAATCAACTCTTGCACCTAGGACCGGAAACTGCATGGGATTCAACTCCATTTAGGACTGGGAAACAAACGCTAGCTCGCCTTACAAGAAACACACTCTGCTTTTGAGAATAGAGCACTCTTCTACTCTAATGTGTTTCCTATAGGACCAGAAGAGTGAGCTTGCTCAGAACAAAAGAACTGTGCTTCCTACACACACGGGCCATATCTAGTTCAACTCTGCTTAGGAAACTGACAAGAACAGTAGCTCCAATTCAGTCCAATACACTGTACTTGCTGGGAACAGACGCGAGTCCTATTTGCACTGTGTATGGCAATGGGAGCACAATAGTGACTTTCCTTAACAGAAAACCACTCTTGCTCGTAGGACAAAAAATTGCATGTGATTCAACTCCATTTAGGACTGGGAAACAAACGCTAGGTCGCCTTACAAGAAACACACTCTGCTTTTGAGAAAAGAGCACTCTTCTACTCTACTGTGTTTCCTATAGGGCCAGAACAGTGAGCTTGCTCAGAACAAAAGAATTGTGCTTCCTACACACACGGCCATATCTAGTTCAATTTTGCTTAGGAAACTGACAAGAAAAGTAGATCCTCTTCCGTCCAATACAATGTACATGTTGGGAACAGACGCCAGTGCTACTTGCCCTGTGTGACAATGGGAGCGCAATAGTGACTCTTCTTACCAGAAAACAACTCTTGCTCGTAGGACCAGAAACTGCATGTGATTCAACTCCATTTAGGACTTGAAAAAAAACGCTAGCTCGACTTACAGGAAACACACTCTGCTTTTGAGAAAAGAGCACACTTTTACTCTAATGGGTTTCCTATAGGGCCAGAACAGTGAGATTGCTCAGAACCAAAGAACTGTGCTTCCTACACACACAGGCTATATCTAGTTCAACACTGCTTAGGAAACTGACAAGAACAGTAGATCCTTTTCAGTCCAATACACTGTACATGCTGAGAACAGACGCCAGTGCTATTTGCCCTGTGTATCACAATGGGAACGCAATAGTGACTCTTCTTACCAGAAAACAACTCTTGCTCGTAGGACCAGAAACTGCATGGGATTCAACTCCATTTAGGACTGGAAAACAAACGCTAGCTTGCCTTACAAGAAACACACTCTGCTTTTGAGAAAAGAGCACTCTTCTACTCTACTGTGTTTCCTTTGAGGTCTGAACAGTGAGCTTGCTCAGAACCAAAGAACTGTGCTTCCTACACACACAGGCCATATCTAGTTCAACTCTACTTAGGAAACTGACAAGAACAGTAGCTCCTCTTCAATCCAATACAATGTACATGCTTGGAACAGACGCCAGTGCTATTTGCACTGTCTATGGCAATGGGAACGCAATAGTGACTTTTCTTACCAGAAAACAACTCTTGCTCATAGGACCAGAAACTGCAGGTGATCCAACTCCATTTAGGACTGGGAAACAAACGCTAGGTCGCCTTTCAAGAAACACAATCTGCTTTTGAGAAAAGAGCACTCTTCTACTCTACTGTGTTTCCTATAGGGCCAGAACAGTGAGCTTCCTCAGAACAAAAGAACTGTGCTTCCTATACACACGGCCATATCTAGTTCAATACTGCTTAAAAAACTGACAAGAGCAGTATATCTTCTTCAGTCAAATACACTGTACCTGCTAAGAACAGACGCGAGGGCTATTTGCACTGTGTATCGCAATAAAAGAGCAATAGTGACTCTTCTTATCAGAAAACAACTCTTGCTCGTAGGACCAGAAACTGCATGGGATTCAACTCCATTTATGACTGGGAAACAAACACTAGCTCAGCTAGCCTTACAAGAAACACACTCTGCTTTTGAGAAAAGATCACTCTACTACTCTACTGTGTTTCCTATAGGGCAAGAACAGTGAGCTTGCTCAGAACAAAAGAACTCTGCTTCCTACACACACGGCATATCTATTTCAATTCTGCCCTAGGAAACTGACAAGAACAGTAGATCCTCTTCAATCCAATACACTGTACATGCTGGGAACAGACGCCAGTGCTATTTGCCCTGTGTATGACAATTTGAGCGCAATAGTGACTCTTCTTACCAGAAAACATCTCGCTCATAGGAACAGAAACTGCATGGGATTCAACTCCATTTAGGACTGGGAAACAAATGATAGATCGCCTTACAAGAAACACACTCTGCTTTTGAGAAAAGAGCAGTCTTCTACTCTACTATGTTTCCTATGGATTCTGAACAGTGACCTTGCTCAGAACAAAAGTACTGTGCTTCCTACACACACGGCCATAACTAGTTCAACTCTGCTTAGGAAACTGACAAGAACAGTCGATCTTCTTCAGTCCAATACACTGTATTGCTGGGAACAGACGCGAGTGCTATTTGCACTGTGTATGGCAATGGGAGCACAATAGTGACTTTCCATACCAGAAAACAATTCTTGCTCTTAGGACCAAAAACTGCATGTGATTCAACCCCATTTAGGACTGGGAAACAAATGCTAGCTCGCCTTACATGAAACACACTCTGCTTTTGAGAAAAGAGCACTCTTCTACTCTACAGTGTTTCCTATGGGGTCCGAACAGTGAGCTTGCTCAGAACAAAAGAACTGTGCTTCCTACACACATGGGCCATATCTAGTTCAACTCTGCTTAGGAAACTGACAAGAACAGTAGATCCTTTTCAGTCCAATACACTGTACTTGCTGGGAACAGACGCCAGTGCTATTTGCACTGTGTATGGCAATGGGAGCGCAATAGTGACTTTCCTTACCAGAAAACAACTCTTGCTCGTAGGACCAGAAACTGCATGTGATTCCAGTCCATTTAGGACTGGGAAACAAACGCAAGCTCGCCTTACAAGAAACACACTCTGCTTTTGACAAAAGAACACTCTTCTACTCTACTGTGTTTCCTATAGGGCCAGAACAGTGAGCTTGCTCAGAACATAATAACTGTGCTTACTACACACACGGGCCATATCTAGTTCAACTCTGCTTAGGAAACTGACAAGAACAGTAGCTCCGCTTCAGTCCGATACACTGTACTTGCTGAGAACAGACGTGAGTGCTATTTGCACTGTGTATGGCAATTGGAGCACAATAGTGACTCGTCTTACCAGAAAACAACTCTTGCTCGTAGGACAAAAAACTGCATTGACTCAACTCCATTTAGGACTGGGAAACAAACGCTAGCTCGCCTTACATGAAACACACTCTGCTTTTGAGAAAAGAGCTCTCTTCTACTCTACAGTGTTTCCTATGGGGTCCGAACAGTGAGCTTGCTCAGAACAAAAGAACTGTGCTTCCTACAAACATGATCCATATCTAGTTCAACTGTGCTTAGGAAACTGAGAAGAAGAGTAGCTCCTCTTCTTTCCAATACACTGTATTTGCTGGGAACAGACGCGAGTGCTTTTTGCACTGTGTATGGCAATAGGAGCACAATAGTGACTCTTCTTATCAGAAAACATCTCTTGCTCGTAGGACCAGAAACTGCATGGGATTCAACTCCATTTAGGACTGGGAAACAAACGCTAGCTCGCCTTACAAGAAACACACTCTGCTTTTGAGAAAAGATCACTCTACTACTCTACTGTGTTTCCTATAGGGCAAGAACAGTGAGCTTGCTCAGAACAAAAGAACTCTGCTTCCTACACACACGGCATATCTATTTCAATTCTGCCCTAGTAAACTGACAAGAACAGTAGATCCTCTTCAATCCAATACACTGTACATGCTGTGAACAGACGCCAGTGTTATTTGCCCTGTGTATGGCAATGGGAGTGCAATTGTGACTTTCCTTACCAGAAAACAACTCTTGCTCTTAGGACCAAAAACTGCATGTGATTCAATTCCATTTAGGACTGGGAAACATATGCTAGCTCGCCTTACAAGAAACACACTCCGCTTTTGAGAAAGTAGCACTCTTCTACTCTATTGTGTTTCCTATATGGCCAGAACAGTGAGCTTGCTCAGAACAAAAAAACTGTGCTTCCTACACACGGCCATATCTAGTTCAATTCTGCTTAGGAAACTGAAAAGAACAGTAGATCCTCTTCAGTCCAATACACTGTGCATGCTGGGAACAGACTCCAGTGCTATTTGCCCTGTGTATGACAATGGGAGCGCAATAGTGACTTTTCTTACCAGAAATCAACTCTTGCACCTAGGACCGGAAACTGCATGGGATTCAACTCCATTTAGGACTGGGAAACAAACGCTAGCTCGCCTTACAAGAAACACACTCTGCTTTTGAGAATAGAGCACTCTTCTACTCTAATGTGTTTCCTATAGGACCAGAAGAGTGAGCTTGCTCAGAACAAAAGAACTGTGCTTCCTACACACACGGGCCATATCTAGTTCAACTCTGCTTAGGAAACTGACAAGAACAGTAGCTCCAATTCAGTCCAATACACTGTACTTGCTGGGAACAGACGCGAGTCCTATTTGCACTGTGTATGGCAATGGGAGCACAATAGTGACTTTCCTTAACAGAAAACCACTCTTGCTCGTAGGACAAAAAATTGCATGTGATTCAACTCCATTTAGGACTGGGAAACAAACGCTAGGTCGCCTTACAAGAAACACACTCTGCTTTTGAGAAAAGAGCACTCTTCTACTCTACTGTGTTTCCTATAGGGCCAGAACAGTGAGCTTGCTCAGAACAAAAGAATTGTGCTTCCTACACACACGGCCATATCTAGTTCAATTTTGCTTAGGAAACTGACAAGAAAAGTAGATCCTCTTCCGTCCAATACAATGTACATGTTGGGAACAGACGCCAGTGCTACTTGCCCTGTGTGACAATGGGAGCGCAATAGTGACTCTTCTTACCAGAAAACAACTCTTGCTCGTAGGACCAGAAACTGCATGTGATTCAACTCCATTTAGGACTTGAAAAAAAACGCTAGCTCGACTTACAAGAAACACACTCTGCTTTTGAGAAAAGAGCACACTTTTACTCTAATGGGTTTCCTATAGGGCCAGAACAGTGAGATTGCTCAGAACCAAAGAACTGTGCTTCCTACACACACAGGCTATATCTAGTTCAACACTGCTTAGGAACCTGACAAGAACAGTAGATCCTCTTCAGTCCAATACACTGTACATGCTGAGAACAGACGCCAGTGCTATTTGCCCTGTGTATCACAATGGGAACGCAATAGTGACTCTTCTTACCAGAAAACAACTCTTGGCTCGTAGGACCAGAAACTGCATGGGATTCAACTCCATTTAGGACTGGAAAACAAATGCTAGCTTGCCTTACAAGAAACACACTCTGCTTTTGAGAAAAGAGCACTCTTCTACTCTACTGTGTTTCCTTTGAGGTCTGAACAGTGAGCTTGCTCAGAACCAAAGAACTGTGCTTCCTACACACACAGGCCATATCTAGTTCAACTCTACTTAGGAAACTGACAAGAACAGTAGCTCCTCTTCAATCCAATACAATGTACATGCTTGGAACAGACGCCAGTGCTATTTGCACTGTCTATGGCAATGGGAACGCAATAGTGACTTTTCTTACCAGAAAACAACTCTTGCTCATAGGACCAGAAACTGCAGGTGATCCAACTCCATTTAGGACTGGGAAACAAACGCTAGGTCGCCTTTCAAGAAACACAATCTGCTTTTGAGAAAAGAGCACTCTTCTACTCTACTGTGTTTCCTATAGGGCCAGAACAGTGAGCTTCCTCAGAACAAAAGAACTGTGCTTCCTATACACACGGCCATATCTAGTTCAATACTGCTTAAAAAACTGACAAGAGCAGTATATCTTCTTCAGTCAAATACACTGTACCTGCTAAGAACAGACGCGAGGGCTATTTGCACTGTGTATCGCAATAAAAGAGCAATAGTGACTCTTCTTATCAGAAAACAACTCTTGCTCGTAGGACCAGAAACTGCATGGGATTCAACTCCATTTAGGACTGGGAAACAAACACTAGCTCAGCTCACCTTACAAGAAACACACTCTGCTTTTGAGAAAAGATCACTCTACTACTCTACTGTGTTTCCTATAGGGCAAGAACAGTGAGCTTGCTCAGAACAAAAGAACTCTGCTTCCTACACACACGGCATATCTATTTCAATTCTGCCCTAGGAAACTGACAAAAACAGTAGATCCTCTTCAATCCAATACACTGTACATGCTGGGAACAGACGCCAGTGCTATTTGCCCTGTGTATGACAATTTGAGCGCAATAGTGACTCTTCTTACCAGAAAACATCTCGCTCATAGGACCAGAAACTGCATGGGATTCAACTCCATTTAGGACTGGGAAACAAATGATAGATCGCCTTACAAGAAACACACTCTGCTTTTGAGAAAAGAGCAGTCTTCTACTCTACTATGTTTCCTATGGATTCTGAACAGTGACCTTGCTCAGAACAAAATTACTGTGCTTCCTACACACACGGCCATAACTAGTTCAACTCTGCTTAGGAAACTGACAAGAACAGTCGATCTTCTTCAGTCCAATACACTGTATTGCTGGGAACAGACGCGAGTGCTATTTGCACTGTGTATGGCAATGGGAGCACAATAGTGACTTTCCATACCAGAAAACAATTCTTGCTCTTAGGACCAAAAACTGCATGTGATTCAACCCCATTTAGGACTGGGAAACAAATGCTAGCTCGCCTTACATGAAACACACTCTGCTTTTGAGAAAAGAGCACTCTTCTACTCTACAGTGTTTCCTATGGGGTCCGAACAGTGAGCTTGCTCAGAACAAAAGAACTGTGCTTCCTACACACATGGGCCATATCTAGTTCAACTCTGCTTAGGAAACTGACAAGAACAGTAGATCCTTTTCAGTCCAATACACTGTACTTGCTGGGAACAGACGCCAGTGCTATTTGCACTGTGTATGGCAAAGGGAGCGCAATAGTGACTTTCCTTACCAGAAAACAACTCTTGCTCGTAGGACCAGAAACTGCATGTGATTCCAGTCCATTTAGGACTGGGAAACAAACGCAAGCTCGCCTTACAAGAAACACACTCTGCTTTTGACAAAAGAACACTCTTCTACTCTACTGTGTTTCCTATAGGGCCAGAACAGTGAGCTTGCTCAG
Source organism: Peromyscus eremicus (assembly GCF_949786415.1). Lineage (NCBI taxonomy): Eukaryota > Metazoa > Chordata > Mammalia > Rodentia > Cricetidae > Peromyscus > Peromyscus eremicus. The sequence goes on from NW_026734294.1 coordinate 1,571,980, forward strand.
AACATAATAACTGTGCTTACTACACACACGGGCCATATCTAGTTCAACTCTGCTTAGGAAACTGACAAGAACAGTAGCTCCGCTTCAGTCCGATACACTGTACTTGCTGAGAACAGACGTGAGTGCTATTTGCACTGTGTATGGCAATTGGAGCACAATAGTGACTCGTCTTACCAGAAAACAACTCTTGCTCGTAGGACAAAAAACTGCATTGACTCAACTCCATTTAGGACTGGGAAACAAACGCTAGCTCGCCTTACATGAAACACACTCTGCTTTTGAGAAAAGAGCTCTCTTCTACTCTACAGTGTTTCCTATGGGGTCCGAACAGTGAGCTTGCTCAGAACAAAAGAACTGTGCTTCCTACAAACATGATCCATATCTAGTTCAACTGTGCTTAGGAAACTGAGAAGAAGAGTAGCTCCTCTTCTTTCCAATACACTGTATTTGCTGGGAACAGACGCGAGTGCTTTTTGCACTGTGTATGGCAATAGGAGCACAATAGTGACTCTTCTTATCAGAAAACATCTCTTGCTCGTAGGACCAGAAACTGCATGGGATTCAACTCCATTTAGGACTGGGAAACAAACGCTAGCTCGCCTTACAAGAAACACACTCTGCTTTTGAGAAAAGATCACTCTACTACTCTACTGTGTTTCCTATAGGGCAAGAACAGTGAGCTTGCTCAGAACAAAAGAACTCTGCTTCCTACACACACGGCATATCTATTTCAATTCTGCCCTAGTAAACTGACAAGAACAGTAGATCCTCTTCAATCCAATACACTGTACATGCTGTGAACAGACGCCAGTGTTATTTGCCCTGTGTATGGCAATGGGAGTGCAATTGTGACTTTCCTTACCAGAAAACAACTCTTGCTCTTAGGACCAAAAACTGCATGTGATTCAATTCCATTTAGGACTGGGAAACATATGCTAGCTCGCCTTACAAGAAACACACTCCGCTTTTGAGAAAGTAGCACTCTTCTACTCTATTGTGTTTCCTATATGGCCAGAACAGTGAGCTTGCTCAGAACAAAAAAACTGTGCTTCCTACACACGGCCATATCTAGTTCAATTCTGCTTAGGAAACTGAAAAGAACAGTAGATCCTCTTCAGTCCAATACACTGTGCATGCTGGGAACAGACTCCAGAGCTATTTGCCCTGTGTATGACAATGGGAGCGCAATAGTGACTCTTCTTACCAGAAATCAACTCTTGCACCTAGGACCGGAAACTGCATGGGATTCAACTCCATTTAGGACTGGGAAACAAACGCTAGCTCGCCTTACAAGAAACACACTCTGCTTTTGAGAATAGAGCACTCTTCTACTCTAATGTGTTTCCTATAGGACCAGAAGAGTGAGCTTGCTCAGAACAAAAGAACTGTGCTTCCTACACACACGGGCCATATCTAGTTCAACTCTGCTTAGGAAACTGACAAGAACAGTAGCTCCAATTCAGTCCAATACACTGTACTTGCTGGGAACAGACGCGAGTCCTATTTGCACTGTGTATGGCAATGGGAGCACAATAGTGACTTTCCTTAACAGAAAACCACTCTTGCTCGTAGGACAAAAAATTGCATGTGATTCAACTCCATTTAGGACTGGGAAACAAACGCTAGGTCGCCTTACAAGAAACACACTCTGCTTTTGAGAAAAGAGCACTCTTCTACTCTACTGTGTTTCCTATAGGGCCAGAACAGTGAGCTTGCTCAGAACAAAAGAATTGTGCTTCCTACACACACGGCCATATCTAGTTCAATTTTGCTTAGGAAACTGACAAGAAAAGTAGATCCTCTTCCGTCCAATACAATGTACATGTTGGGAACAGACGCCAGTGCTACTTGCCCTGTGTGACAATGGGAGCGCAATAGTGACTCTTCTTACCAGAAAACAACTCTTGCTCGTAGGACCAGAAACTGCATGGGATTCAACTCCATTTAGGACTTGAAAAAAAACGCTAGCTCGACTTACAAGAAACACACTCTGCATTTGAGAAAAGAGCACACTTTTACTCTAATGGGTTTCCTATAGGGCCAGAACAGTGAGATTGCTCAGAACCAAAGAACTGTGCTTCCTACACACACAGGCTATATCTAGTTCAACACTGCTTAGGAAACTGACAAGAACAGTAGATCCTCTTCAGTCCAATACACTGTACATGCTGAGAACAGACGCCAGTGCTATTTGCCCTGTGTATCACAATGGGAACGCAATAGTGACTCTTCTTACCAGAAAACAACTCTTGCACGTAGGACCAGAAACTGCATGGGATTCAACTCCATTTAGGACTGGAAAACAAACGCTAGCTTGCCTTACAAGAAACACACTCTGCTTTTGAGAAAAGAGCACTCTTCTACTCTACTGTGTTTCCTTTGAGGTCTGAACAGTGAGCTTGCTCAGAACCAAAGAACTGTGCTTCCTACACACACAGGCCATATCTAGTTCAACTCTACTTAGGAAACTGACAAGAACAGTAGCTCCTCTTCAATCCAATACAATGTACATGCTTGGAACAGACGCCAGTGCTATTTGCACTGTCTATGGCAATGGGAACGCAATAGTGACTTTTCTTACCAGAAAACAACTCTTGCTCATAGGACCAGAAACTGCAGGTGATCCAACTCCATTTAGGACTGGGAAACAAACGCTAGGTCGCCTTTCAAGAAACACAATCTGCTTTTGAGAAAAGAGCACTCTTCTACTCTACTGTGTTTCCTATAGGGCCAGAACAGTGAGCTTCCTCAGAACAAAAGAACTGTGCTTCCTATACACACGGCCATATCTAGTTCAATACTGCTTAAAAAACTGACAAGAGCAGTATATCTTCTTCAGTCAAATACACTGTACCTGCTAAGAACAGACGCGAGGGCTATTTGCACTGTGTATCGCAATAAAAGAGCAATAGTGACTCTTCTTATCAGAAAACAACTCTTGCTCGTAGGACCAGAAACTGCATGGGATTCAACTCCATTTAGGACTGGGAAACAAACACTAGCTCAGCTCACCTTACAAGAAACACACTCTGCTTTTGAGAAAAGATCACTCTACTACTCTACTGTGTTTCCTATAGGGCAAGAACAGTGAGCTTGCTCAGAACAAAAGAACTCTGCTTCCTACACACACGGCATATCTATTTCAATTCTGCCCTAGGAAACTGACAAAAACAGTAGATCCTCTTCAATCCAATACACTGTACATGCTGGGAACAGACGCCAGTGCTATTTGCCCTGTGTATGACAATTTGAGCGCAATAGTGACTCTTCTTACCAGAAAACATCTCGCTCATAGGACCAGAAACTGCATGGGATTCAACTCCATTTAGGACTGGGAAACAAATGATAGATCGCCTTACAAGAAACACACTCTGCTTTTGAGAAAAGAGCAGTCTTCTACTCTACTATGTTTCCTATGGATTCTGAACAGTGACCTTGCTCAGAACAAAATTACTGTGCTTCCTACACACACGGCCATAACTAGTTCAACTCTGCTTAGGAAACTGACAAGAACAGTCGATCTTCTTCAGTCCAATACACTGTATTGCTGGGAACAGACGCGAGTGCTATTTGCACTGTGTATGGCAATGGGAGCACAATAGTGACTTTCCATACCAGAAAACAATTCTTGCTCTTAGGACCAAAAACTGCATGTGATTCAACCCCATTTAGGACTGGGAAACAAATGCTAGCTCGCCTTACATGAAACACACTCTGCTTTTGAGAAAAGAGCACTCTTCTACTCTACAGTGTTTCCTATGGGGTCCGAACAGTGAGCTTGCTCAGAACAAAAGAACTGTGCTTCCTACACACATGGGCCATATCTAGTTCAACTCTGCTTAGGAAACTGACAAGAACAGTAGATCCTTTTCAGTCCAATACACTGTACTTGCTGGGAACAGACGCCAGTGCTATTTGCACTGTGTATGGCAAAGGGAGCGCAATAGTGACTTTCCTTACCAGAAAACAACTCTTGCTCGTAGGACCAGAAACTGCATGTGATTCCAGTCCATTTAGGACTGGGAAACAAACGCAAGCTCGCCTTACAAGAAACACACTCTGCTTTTGACAAAAGAACACTCTTCTACTCTACTGTGTTTCCTATAGGGCCAGAACAGTGAGCTTGCTCAGAACATAATAACTGTGCTTACTACACACACGGGCCATATCTAGTTCAACTCTGCTTAGGAAACTGACAAGAACAGTAGCTCCGCTTCAGTCCGATACACTGTACTTGCTGAGAACAGACGTGAGTGCTATTTGCACTGTGTATGGCAATTGGAGCACAATAGTGACTCGTCTTACCAGAAAACAACTCTTGCTCGTAGGACAAAAAACTGCATTGACTCAACTCCATTTAGGACTGGGAAACAAACGCTAGCTCGCCTTACATGAAACACACTCTGCTTTTGAGAAAAGAGCTCTCTTCTACTCTACAGTGTTTCCTATGGGGTCCGAACAGTGAGCTTGCTCAGAACAAAAGAACTGTGCTTCCTACAAACATGATCCATATCTAGTTCAACTGTGCTTAGGAAACTGAGAAGAAGAGTAGCTCCTCTTCTTTCCAATACACTGTATTTGCTGGGAACAGACGCGAGTGCTTTTTGCACTGTGTATGGCAATAGGAGCACAATAGTGACTCTTCTTATCAGAAAACATCTCTTGCTCGTAGGACCAGAAACTGCATGGGATTCAACTCCATTTAGGACTGGGAAACAAACGCTAGCTCGCCTTACAAGAAACACACTCTGCTTTTGAGAAAAGATCACTCTACTACTCTACTGTGTTTCCTATAGGGCAAGAACAGTGAGCTTGCTCAGAACAAAAGAACTCTGCTTCCTACACACACGGCATATCTATTTCAATTCAGCCCTAGGAAACTGACAAGAACAGTAGATCCTCTTCAATCCAATACACTGTACATGCTGGGAACAGACGCCAGTGCTATTTGCCCTGTGTATGACAATTTGAGCGCAATAGTGACTCTTCTTACCAGAAAACATCTCGCTCATAGGACCAGAAACTGCATGGGATTCAACTCCATTTAGGACTGGGAAACAAATGATAGATCGCCTTACAAGAAACACACTCTGCTTTTGAGAAAAGAGCAGTCTTCTACTCTACTATGTTTCCTATGGATTCTGAACAGTGACCTTGCTCAGAACAAAAGTACTGTGCTTCCTACACACACGGCCATAACTAGTTCAACTCTGCTTAGGAAACTGACAAGAACAGTCGATCTTCTTCAGTCCAATACACTGTATTGCTGGGAACAGACGCGAGTGCTATTTGCACTGTGTATGGCAATGGGAGCACAATAGTGACTTTCCATACCAGAAAACAATTCTTGCTCTTAGGACCAAAAACTGCATGTGATTCAACCCCATTTCGGACTGGGAAACAAATGCTAGCTCGCCTTACATGAAACACACTCTGCTTTTGAGAAAAGAGCACTCTTCTACTCTACAGTGTTTCCTATGGGGTCCGAACAGTGAGCTTGCTCAGAACAAAGGAACTGTGCTTCCTACACACATGGGCCATATCTAGTTCAACTCTGCTTAGGAAACTGACAAGAACAGTAGATCCTTTTCAGTCCAATACACTGTACTTGCTGGGAACAGACGCCAGTGCTATTTGCACTGTGTATGGCAATGGGAGCGCAATAGTGACTTTCCTTACCAGAAAACAACTCTTGCTCGTAGGACCAGAAACTGCATGTGATTCCAGTCCATTTAGGACTGGGAAACAAACGCAAGCTCGCCTTACAAGAAACACACTCTGCTTTTGACAAAAGAACACTCTTCTACTCTACTGTGTTTCCTATAGGGCCAGAACAGTGAGCTTGCTCAGAACATAATAACTGTGCTTACTACACACACGGGCCATATCTAGTTCAACTCTGCTTAGGAAACTGACAAGAACAGTAGCTCCGCTTCAGTCCGATACACTGTACTTGCTGAGAACAGACGTGAGTGCTATTTGCACTGTGTATGGCAATTGGAGCACAATAGTGACTCGTCTTACCAGAAAACAACTCTTGCTCGTAGGACAAAAAACTGCATTGACTCAACTCCATTTAGGACTGGGAAACAAACGCTAGCTCGCCTTACATGAAACACACTCTGCTTTTGAGAAAAGAGCTCTCTTCTACTCTACAGTGTTTCCTATGGGGTCCGAACAGTGAGCTTGCTCAGAACAAAAGAACTGTGCTTCCTACAAACATGATCCATATCTAGTTCAACTGTGCTTAGGAAACTGAGAAGAAGAGTAGCTCCTCTTCTTTCCAATACACTGTATTTGCTGGGAACAGACGCGAGTGCTTTTTGCACTGTGTATGGCAATAGGAGCACAATAGTGACTCTTCTTATCAGAAAACATCTCTTGCTCGTAGGACCAGAAACTGCATGGGATTCAACTCCATTTAGGACTGGGAAACAAACGCTAGCTCGACTTACAAGAAACACACTCTGCTTTTGAGAAAAGAGCACACTTTTACTCTAATGGGTTTCCTATAGGGCCAGAACAGTGAGATTGCTCAGAACCAAAGAACTGTGCTTCCTACACACACAGGCTATATCTAGTTCAACACTGCTTAGGAAACTGACAAGAACAGTAGATCCTCTTCAGTCCAATACACTGTACATGCTGAGAACAGACGCCAGTGCTATTTGCCCTGTGTATCACAATGGGAACGCAGTAGTGACTCTTCTTACCAGAAAACAACTCTTGCTCGTAGGACCAGAAACTGCATGGGATTCAACTCCATTTAGGACTGGAAAACAAACGCTAGCTTGCCTTACAAGAAACACACTCTGCTTTTGAGAAAAGAGCACTCTTCTACTCTACTGTGTTTCCTTTGAGGTCTGAACAGTGAGCTTGCTCAGAACCAAAGAACTGTGCTTCCTACACACACAGGCCATATCTAGTTCAACTCTACTTAGGAAACTGACAAGAACAGTAGCTCCTCTTCAATCCAATACAATGTACATGCTTGGAACAGACGCCAGTGCTATTTGCACTGTCTATGGCAATGGGAACGCAATAGTGACTTTTCTTACCAGAAAACAACTCTTGCTCATAGGACCAGAAACTGCAGGTGATCCAACTCCATTTAGGACTGGGAAACAAACGCTAGGTCGCCTTTCAAGAAACACAATCTGCTTTTGAGAAAAGAGCACTCTTCTACTCTACTGTGTTTCCTATAGGGCCAGAACAGTGAGCTTCCTCAGAACAAAAGAACTGTGCTTCCTATACACACGGCCATATCTAGTTCAATACTGCTTAAAAAACTGACAAGAGCAGTATATCTTCTTCAGTCAAATACACTGTACCTGCTAAGAACAGACGCGAGGGCTATTTGCACTGTGTATCGCAATAAAAGAGCAATAGTGACTCTTCTTATCAGAAAACAACTCTTGCTCGTAGGACCAGAAACTGCATGGGATTCAACTCCATTTAGGACTGGGAAACAAACACTAGCTCAGCTCGCCTTACAAGAAACACACTCTGCTTTTGAGAAAAGATCACTCTACTACTCTACTGTGTTTCCTATAGGGCAAGAACAGTGAGCTTGCTCAGAACAAAAGAACTCTGCTTCCTACACACACGGCATATCTATTTCAATTCTGCCCTAGGAAACTGACAAGAACAGTAGATCCTCTTCAATCCAATACACTGTACATGCTGGGAACAGACGCCAGTGCTATTTGCCCTGTGTATGACAATTTGAGCGCAATAGTGACTCTTCTTACCAGAAAACATCTCGCTCATAGGACCAGAAACTGCATGGGATTCAACTCCATTTAGGACTGGGAAACAAATGATAGATCGCCTTACAAGAAACACACTCTGCTTTTGAGAAAAGAGCAGTCTTCTACTCTACTATGTTTCCTATGGATTCTGAACAGTGACCTTGCTCAGAACAAAAGTACTGTGCTTCCTACACACACGGCCATAACTAGTTCAACTCTGCTTAGGAAACTGACAAGAACAGTCGATCTTCTTCAGTCCAATACACTGTATTGCTGGGAACAGACGCGAGTGCTATTTGCACTGTGTATGGCAATGGGAGCACAATAGTGACTTTCCATACCAGAAAACAATTCTTGCTCTTAGGACCAAAAACTGCATGTGATTCAACCCCATTTAGGACTGGGAAACAAATGCTAGCTCGCCTTACATGAAACACACTCTGCTTTTGAGAAAAGAGCACTCTTCTACTCTACAGTGTTTCCTATGGGGTCCGAACAGTGAGCTTGCTCAGAACAAAGGAACTGTGCTTCCTACACACATGGGCCATATCTAGTTCAACTCTGCTTAGGAAACTGACAAGAACAGTAGATCCTTTTCAGTCCAATACACTGTACTTGCTGGGAACAGACGCCAGTGCTATTTGCACTGTGTATGGCAATGGGAGCGCAATAGTGACTTTCCTTACCAGAAAACAACTCTTGCTCGTAGGACCAGAAACTGCATGTGATTCCAGTCCATTTAGGACTGGGAAACAAACGCAAGCTCGCCTTACAAGAAACACACTCTGCTTTTGACAAAAGAACACTCTTCTACTCTACTGTGTTTCCTATAGGGCCAGAACAGTGAGCTTGCTCAGAACATAATAACTGTGCTTACTACACACACGGGCCATATCTAGTTCAACTCTGCTTAGGAAACTGACAAGAACAGTAGCTCCGCTTCAGTCCGATACACTGTACTTGCTGAGAACAGACGTGAGTGCTATTTGCACTGTGTATGGCAATTGGAGCACAATAGTGACTCGTCTTACCAGAAAACAACTCTTGCTCGTAGGACAAAAAACTGCATTGACTCAACTCCATTTAGGACTGGGAAACAAACGCTAGCTCGCCTTACATGAAACACACTCTGCTTTTGAGAAAAGAGCTCTCTTCTACTCTACAGTGTTTCCTATGGGGTCCGAACAGTGAGCTTGCTCAGAACAAAAGAACTGTGCTTCCTACAAACATGATCCATATCTAGTTCAACTGTGCTTAGGAAACTGAGAAGAAGAGTAGCTCCTCTTCTTTCCAATACACTGTATTTGCTGGGAACAGACGCGAGTGCTTTTTGCACTGTGTATGGCAATAGGAGCACAATAGTGACTCTTCTTATCAGAAAACATCTCTTGCTCGTAGGACCAGAAACTGCATGGGATTCAACTCCATTTAGGACTGGGAAACAAACGCTAGCTCGCCTTACAAGAAACACACTCTGCTTTTGAGAAAAGATCACTCTACTACTCTACTGTGTTTCCTATAGGGCAAGAACAGTGAGCTTGCTCAGAACAAAAGAACTCTGCTTCCTACACACACGGCATATCTATTTCAATTCTGCCCTAGTAAACTGACAAGAACAGTAGATCCTCTTCAATCCAATACACTGTACATGCTGTGAACAGACGCCAGTGTTATTTGCCCTGTGTATGGCAATGGGAGTGCAATTGTGACTTTCCTTACCAGAAAACAACTCTTGCTCTTAGGACCAAAAACTGCATGTGATTCAATTCCATTTAGGACTGGGAAACATATGCTAGCTCGCCTTACAAGAAACACACTCCGCTTTTGAGAAAATAGCACTCTTCTACTCTATTGTGTTTCCTATATGGCCAGAACAGTGAGCTTGCTCAGAACAAAAAAACTGTGCTTCCTACACACGGCCATATCTAGTTCAATTCTGCTTAGGAAACTGAAAAGAACAGTAGATCCTCTTCAGTCCAATACACTGTGCATGCTGGGAACAGACTCCAGTGCTATTTGCCCTGTGTATGACAATGGGAGCGCAATAGTGACTTTTCTTACCAGAAATCAACTCTTGCACCTAGGACAGGAAACTGCATGGGATTCAACTCCATTTAGGACTGGGAAACAAACGCTAGCTCGCCTTACAAGAAACACACTCTGCTTTTGAGAATAGAGCACTCTTCTACTCTACAGTGTTTCCTATGGGGTCCGAACAGTGAGCTTGCTCAGAACAAAAGAACTGTGCTTCCTACAAACATGATCCATATCTAGTTCAACTGTGCTTAGGAAACTGAGAAGAAGAGTAGCTCCTCTTCTTTCCAATACACTGTATTTGCTGGGAACAGACGCGAGTGCTTTTTGCACTGTGTATGGCAATAGGAGCACAATAGTGACTCTTCTTATCAGAAAACATCTCTTGCTCGTAGGACCAGAAACTGCATGGGATTCAACTCCATTTAGGACTGGGAAACAAACGCTAGCTCGCCTTACAAGAAACACACTCTGCTTTTGAGAAAAGATCACTCTACTACTCTACTGTGTTTCCTATAGGGCAAGAACAGTGAGCTTGCTCAGAACAAAAGAACTCTGCTTCCTACACACACGGCATATCTATTTCAATTCTGCCCTAGTAAACTGACAAGAACAGTAGATCCTCTTCAATCCAATACACTGTACATGCTGTGAACAGACGCCAGTGTTATTTGCCCTGTGTATGGCAATGGGAGTGCAATTGTGACTTTCCTTACCAGAAAACAACTCTTGCTCTTAGGACCAAAAACTGCATGTGATTCAATTCCATTTAGGACTGGGAAACATATGCTAGCTCGCCTTACAAGAAACACACTCCGCTTTTGAGAAAATAGCACTCTTCTACTCTATTGTGTTTCCTATATGGCCAGAACAGTGAGCTTGCTCAGAACAAAAAAACTGTGCTTCCTACACACGGCCATATCTAGTTCAATTCTGCTTAGGAAACTGAAAAGAACAGTAGATCCTCTTCAGTCCAATACACTGTGCATGCTGGGAACAGACTCCAGTGCTATTTGCCCTGTGTATGACAATGGGAGCGCAATAGTGACTTTTCTTACCAGAAATCAACTCTTGCACCTAGGACCGGAAACTGCATGGGATTCAACTCCATTTAGGACTGGGAAACAAACGCTAGCTCGCCTTACAAGAAACACACTCTGCTTTTGAGAATAGAGCACTCTTCTACTCTAATGTGTTTCCTATAGGACCAGAAGAGTGAGCTTGCTCAGAACAAAAGAACTGTGCTTCCTACACACACGGGCCATATCTAGTTCAACTCTGCTTAGGAAACTGACAAGAACAGTAGCTCCAATTCAGTCCAATACACTGTACTTGCTGGGAACAGACGCGAGTGCTATTTGCACTGTGTATGGCAATGGGAGCGCAATAGTGACTTTCCTTAACAGAAAACCACTCTTGCTCGTAGGACAAAAAATTGCATGTGATTCAACTCCATTTAGGACTGGGAAACAAACGCTAGGTCGCCTTACAAGAAACACACTCTGCTTTTGAGAAAAGAGCACTCTTCTACTCTACTGTGTTTCCTATAGGGCCAGAACAGTGAGCTTGCTCAGAACAAAAGAATTGTGCTTCCTACACACACGGCCATATCTAGTTCAATTTTGCTTAGGAAACTGACAAGAAAAGTAGATCCTCTTCCGTCCAATACAATGTACATGTTGGGAACAGACGCCAGTGCAACTTGCCCTGTGTGACAATGGGAGCGCAATAGTGACTCTTCTTACCAGAAAACAACTCTTGCTCGTAGGACCAGAAACTGCATGGGATTCAACTCCATTTAGGACTGGAAAACAAACGCTAGCTTGCCTTACAAGAAACACACTCTGCTTTTGAGAAAAGAGCACTCTTCTACTCTACTGTGTTTCCTTTGAGGTCTGAACAGTGAGCTTGCTCAGAACCAAAGAACTGTGCTTCCTACACACACAGGCCATATCTAGTTCAACTCTACTTAGGAAACTGACAAGAACAGTAGCTCCTCTTCAATCCAATACAATGTACATGCTTGGAACAGACGCCAGTGCTATTTGCACTGTCTATGGCAATGGGAACGCAATAGTGACTTTTCTTACCAGAAAACAACTCTTGCTCATAGGACCAGAAACTGCAGGTGATCCAACTCCATTTAGGACTGGGAAACAAACGCTAGGTCGCCTTTCAAGAAACACAATCTGCTTTTGAGAAAAGAGCACTCTTCTACTCTACTGTGTTTCCTATAGGGCCAGAACAGTGAGCTTCCTCAGAACAAAAGAACTGTGCTTCCTATACACACGGCCATATCTAGTTCAATACTGATTAAAAAACTGACAAGAGCAGTATATCTTCTTCAGTCAAATACACTGTACCTGCTAAGAACAGACGCGAGGGCTATTTGCACTGTGTATCGCAATAAAAGAGCAATAGTGACTCTTCTTATCAGAAAACAACTCTTGCTCGTAGGACCAGAAACTGCATGGGATTCAACTCCATTTAGGACTGGGAAACAAACACTAGCTCAGCTCGCCTTACAAGAAACACACTCTGCTTTTGAGAAAAGATCACTCTACTACTCTACTGTGTTTCCTATAGGGCAAGAACAGTGAGCTTGCTCAGAACAAAAGAACTCTGCTTCCTACACACACGGCATATCTATTTCAATTCTGCCCTAGGAAACTGACAAGAACAGTAGATCCTCTTCAATCCAATACACTGTACATGCTGGGAACAGACGCCAGTGCTATTTGCCCTGTGTATGACAATTTGAGCGCAATAGTGACTCTTCTTACCAGAAAACATCTCGCTCATAGGACCAGAAACTGCATGGGATTCAACTCCATTTAGGACTGGGAAACAAATGATAGATCGCCTTACAAGAAACACACTCTGCTTTTGAGAAAAGAGCAGTCTTCTACTCTACTATGTTTCCTATGGATTCTGAACAGTGACCTTGCTCAGAACAAAAGTACTGTGCTTCCTACACACACGGCCATAACTAGTTCAACTCTGCTTAGGAAACTGACAAGAACAGTCGATCTTCTTCAGTCCAATACACTGTATTGCTGGGAACAGACGCGAGTGCTATTTGCACTGTGTATGGCAATGGGAGCACAATAGTGACTTTCCATACCAGAAAACAATTCTTGCTCTTAGGACCAAAAACTGCATGTGATTCAACCCCATTTAGGACTGAGAAACAAATGCTAGCTCGCCTTACAAGAAACACACTCTGCTTTTGAGAAAAGAGTTCTCTTCTACTCTACTGTGTTTCCTATGGGGTCTGAACACTGAGCTTACTCAGAACAAAAGAACTGTGCTTCCTACACACACGGGCCATATCTAGTTCAATTCTGCTTAGGAAACTGACTAGAACAGTAGATACTCTTCAGTCCAATACACTGTACATGCTGGGAACAGACGCCAGTACTATTTGCCCTGTGTATGACAATGGGATCGCAATAGTGACTCCTCTTACCAGAAAACAACACTTGCTCGTAGGACCAGAAACTGCATGTGATTCAACTCCATTTAAAACTGGGAAACAAACGGTAGCTCGCCTTACAAGAAACACACTCTGCTTTTGAGAAAAGTGCACTCTTCTACTCTACTTTGTTTCCTATGGGGTCCGAACATTGAGCTTGCTCAGAACAAAAGAACTGTGCTTCCTACACACACGGGCCATTTCTAGTTCAACTCTACTTAGGAAACTGACAAGAGCAGTAGCTCCTCTTCAGTCCAATACACTGTAGTTGCTGTGAACAGACGCGAGTGCTATTTGCACTGTGTATGGCAATGGGAGCGCAATACTGACTTTCCTTACCAGAAAACAACTCTTGCTCTTAGGACCAAAAACTGCATGTGATTCAATTCCATTTAGGACTGGGAAACAAATGCTAGCTTGCCTTACAAGAAACACACTCCGCTTTTGAGAAAATAGCACTCTTCTACTCTACTGTGTTTAATATAGGGCCAAAACAGTGAGTTGCTCAGAACAAAAAAACTGTGCTTCCTACACACACAGCCATATCTAGTTCAATTCTGCTTTGGAAACTGACAAGAACAGGAGATCCTCTTCAGTCCAATACACTGTGCATGCTGGGAACAGACGCCAGTGCTATTTGCCCTGTGTATGACAATGAGACGCAATAGTTACTCTTCTTACCAGAAATCAACTCATGCTCCTAGGACCGGAAACTACATGGGATTCAACTCCATTTAGGACTGGAAAACAAACACTAGCTCGCCTTACAAGAAACACACTCTGCTTTTGAGAAAAGAGTACTCTTCCACTCTACTGTGTTTCCTATGGGGTCCGAACACTGAGCTTACTCAGAACAAAAGAACTGTGCTTCCTACACACACGGGCCATATCTATTTCACCTCTGCATAGGAACCTGTCAAGAACAATACCTCCTCTTCAGTCCAATACACTGTATTTGCTGGGAACAGACGCGAGAGCTATTTGCACTGTGTATGGCAATAGGAGCGCAATAGTGACTCTTCTTATCAGAAAACATCTCTTGCTCGTAGGACCAGAAACTGCATGGGATTCAACTCCATTTAGGACTGGGAAACAAACGCTAGCTCGCCTTACAAGAAACACACTCTGCTTTTGAGGAAAGATCACTCTACTACTCTACTGTGTGTCCTATAGGGCAAGAACAGTGAGCTTGCTCAGAACAAAAGAACTGTGCTTCCTACACACACGGGCCGTATCTAGTTCAATTCTGCTTAGGAAACTGACAAGAACAGTAGATCCTCTTCAGTCCAATACACTGTACATGCTGGGAACAGACGCCAGTGCTATTTGCCCTGTGTATGACAATGGGATCGCAATAGTGACTCCTCTTACCAGAAAAAAACTCATGCTCATAGGACCAGAAACTGCATGTGATTCAACTCCATTTAAAACTGGGAAACAAACGCTAGCTCGCCTTACAAGAAACACACTCTGCTTTTGAGAAAAGAGCACTCTTCTACTCTACCGTGTTTCCTATGGGGTCCGAACAGTGAGCTTGCTCAGAACAAAAGAACTGTGCTTAGTACACACACGGGCTACATCTAGTTCAACTCTGCTTAGGAAACTGACAAGAACCGTAGATCCTCTTCAGTCCAATACACTGTACATGCTGGGAACAGACGTCAGTGCTCTTTGCCCTCTGGGCAAATGGGAGCGCAATAGTGTATCTTCTTACCAGAAAACAACTCTTGCTCGTAGGACCAGAAACTGCATGTGATTCAACTCCATTTAGGATTGGGAAACAAACGGTAGCTCGCCTTACAAGAAACACACTCTGCTTTTGAGAAGAGTGCACTCTTCTACTCTACTTTGTTTCCTATGGGGTCCGAACATTGAGCTTGCTCAGAACAAAAGAACTGTGCTTCCTACACACACGGGACATTTCTAGTTCAACTCTACTTAGGAAACTGACAAGAGCAGTAGCTCCTCTTCAGTCCAATACACTGTAGTTGCTGTGAACAGACGCGAGTGCTATTTGCACTGTGTATGGCAATGGGAGCGCAATACTGACTTTCCTTACCAGAAAACAACTCTTGCTCTTAGGACCAAAAACTGCATGTGATTCAATTCCATTTAGGACTGGGAAACAAATGCTAGCTCCCCTTACAAGAAACACACTCCGCTTTTGAGAAAATAGCACTCTTCTACTCTACTGTGTTTCCTATAGGGCCAGAACAGTGAGCTTGCTCAGAACAAAAAAACTGTGCTTCCTACACACACGGCCATATCTAGTTCAATTCTGCTTTGGAAACTGACAAGAACAGTAGATCCTCTTCAGTCCAATACACTGTTCATGCTGGGAACAGACGCCAGTGCTATTTGCCCTGTGTATGACAATGAGAGCGCAGTAGTGACTCTTCTTACCAGAAATGAACTCATGCTCCTAGGACCGGAAACTACATGGGATTCAACTCCATTTAGGACTGGGAAACAAACGCTAGCTCGCCTTACAAGAAACACACTCTGCTTTTGAGAAAAGAGCACTCTTCTACTCTAATGTTTTTCCTTTGAGGTCCGAACAATGCGCTTGCTAAGTACAAAAGAACTGTGCTTCCTACACACACGGGCCATATCTAGTTCAACTCTCCTAAGGAAACTGACAAGAACAGTAGCTCCTCTTCAGTTCAATACACTGTACTTGCTGGGAACAGACGCGAGTGCTATTTGTACTGTGTATGGCAATTGGAACGCAATAGTGACTTTCCTTACCAGAAAACAACTCTTGTTCGTAGGACCAGAAACTGCAGGAGATTCAAATCCAGTTAGGACTGGGAAACAAACGCTAGCTCGCCCTACAAAAAACACACACTGCTTTTGAGAAAAGATCACTCTTCTACTCTACTGTGTTTCCTATAGGGCCAGAACAGTGAGCTTGCTCAGAACAAAAAACTGTGTTTCCTACACACACGGCCATATCTAGTTCAATTCTGCTTAGGAAACTGACAAGAACAGTAGATCCTCTTCAGTCCAATACACTGCACATGCTGGGAACAGTCGCCAATGCTTTTTGCCCTGTGTATGACAATGGGAGTGCAATAGTTACTCTTCTTACCAGAAAACAACTCTTGCTCGTAGGACCAGAAACTGCATGTGATTCAACTCCATTTTGGACTGGGAAACAAACGCTAGCTTGCCTTACAAGAAACACACTCTGCTTTTGAGAAATGATCACTCTTCTACTCTACTGTGTTTCCTTTAGGGCCAAAACAGTGAACTTGCTCAGAACCAAAGAACTGTGCTTCCTACAAACACGGGCCATATCTAGTTCAACTCTGCTTAGGAAACTGACAAGAACAGTAGCTCCTCTTCAGTCCAATACACTGTACTTGCTGGGAACAGACGCGAGTGCTATTTGCACTGTGTATGGCAATGGGAGCATAATAGTGACTCTACTTACCAGAAAACAACTCTTGCTCATAGTACCAAAAACTGCATGTGTTTCAACACCATTTAGGACTGGGAAACAAACGCTAGCTCGCCTTAAAAGAAACACACTCTTCTTTTGAGAAAAGATCACTCTTCTACTCTACTGTGTTTCCTATAGGGCCAGAACAGTGAGCTTGCTCAGAACAAAAGAACTGTGCTTCCTACACACAAGGCCATATCTAGTTCAATTCTGCTTAGGAAATTGAAAAGAACAGTAGATCCTCTTCAGTCCAATACACTGTACATGCTGGGAACAGACGCCAGTGCTATTTGCCCTTGAATGACAATGGGAACGAAATAGTGACTCTTCTTACCAGAAAACAACTCTTGCTGGTAGGACCAGAAACTGCATGTGATTCAACTCTATTTAGGACTGGGAAACATACGCTAGGTTGCCTTACAAGAAACACACTCTTCTTTTGAGAAAAGAGTACTCTTCTACTATGCTGTGTTTCCTATGGGGTCCGAACACTGAGCTTATTCAGAACAAAAGAACTGTGCTTCCTACACACACGGGCCATATCTAGTTCACCTCTGCATAGGAACGTGTCAAGAACAATACCTCCTCTTCAGTCCAATACACTGTATTTGCTGGGAACAGACGCGAGTGCTATTTGCACTGTGTATGGCAATAGGAGCGCAATAGTGACTCTTCTTATCAGAAAACATCTCATGGTCGTAGGACCAGAAACTGCATGGGATTCAACTCCATTTAGGACTGGGAAAAAACACTAGCTCGCCTTACAAGAAACACACTCTGCTTTTGAGAAAAGAGCAATCTTCTACTCTAATGTGTTTCCTATAGGGTTAGAACAGTGAGCTTGCTTAGAACAAAAGAACTGTGCTTCCGACACACACGGGCTACATCTAGTTCAACTCTGCTTAGGAAACTGACAAGAACAGTAGAACCTCTTCAGTCCAATACACTGTACATGCTGGGAACAGACGCCAGTGCTATTTGCCTTGTGTATGAAAATGGGAGCGCAATAGTGACTCTTCTTACCAGAAAACAACTCTTGCTCGTAAGACCAGAAACTGCATGAGATTCAACTCCATTTAGGACTGGGAAACAAACGCTAGCTCGCCTTACAAGAAACACACTCTGCTTTTGAGAAACGAGCACTCATGTACTCTACTGTGTTTCCTATGGCGTCCAAACAGTGAGCTTGCTCAGAACAAAAGAACTGTGCTTCCTACACACACGGGCCATATCTAGTTCAACTCTGCTTAGGAACCTGACAAGAACAGTAGCTCCTCTTCAGTCCAATACACTGTACTTGCTGGGAACAGATGCGAGTCCTATTTGCACTGAGTATGGCAATGGGAGCGCAAAAGTGACTTTCCATACCAGAAAACAACTCTTGGTGGTAGGACCAGAAACTGCAGGTGATTCAACTCCATTTAGGACTGGGAAACAAACACTAGCTCGCCTTGCAAGAAACACACTCTGCTTTTGAAAAAAGAGCACTCTTCTACTCTACTGTGTTTCCTATAGGGCCAGAACAGTGAGCTTGCTCAGAACAAAAGAACTGTGATTCCTATACACACGGCCATATCTAGTTCAATTCTGCTTAGGAAACTGACAAGAACAGTAGATCCTCTTCAGTCCAATACACTGTACATGCTGGGAACAGACGCAAGTGCTATTTGCCCTCTGGGCAAATGGGTGCGCAACAGCAACTCTTCTTACCAGAAAACAACTCTTGCTCGTAGGACCAGAAACTGCATGTGATTCAACTCCATTTAGGACTGGGAAACAAACGCTAGCTCGCCTACAAGAAACACACTCTGCTTTTGAGAAAAGAGCACTCTTCTACTCTACTGTGTTTCCTATGGGGTCCGAACAGTGAGCTTGCTCAGAACAAAAGAACTGTGCTTCCTACACACACGTGCCATATCTAGTTCAACGCTACTTAGGAAACTGACAAGCACAGTAGCTCCTCTTCAGTCCAATACACTGTACTTGCTGGGAACAGACGCGAGTGCTATTTGCACTGTGTATGTCAATGGGAGCGCAATAGTGACTTTCCTTACCAGAAAACAACTCCTGGTCGTAGGACCAGAAACTGCAGGTGATTCAACTCCATTTAGGACTGGGAAACAAACGCTAGCTTGCCTTGCAAGAAACACACTCTGCTTTTGAGAAAAGAGCACTCTTCTACTCTACTGTGTTTCCTATAGGGCCAGAACAGTGAGCTTGCTCAGAACAAAAGAACTGTGCTTCCTATACAGACGGCCATATCTAGTTCAATTCTGCTTAGGAAACTGACAAGAGCAGTAGCTCCTCTTCAGTCCAATACACTGTAATTGCTGTGAACAGACGCGAGTGCTATTTGCACTGTGTATGGCAATTCGAGCGCAATAGTGACTCTCCTTACCAGAAAACAACTCTTGCTCGTAGGACCAAAAACTGCATGTGATTCAATTCCATTTAGGACTGGGAAACAAACGCTAGCTTGCCTTACAAGAAACACACTCTGCTTTTGAGAAAAGAGAACACTTATAGTCTAATGTGTTTCCTATTGGGCCAGAACAGTGAGCTTGCTCAGAACCAAAGAAATGTGCCTCCTACACACACGGGCTATATCTAGTTCAACACTGCTTAGGAAACTGACAAGAACAGTAGATCCTCTTCAGTCCAATACACTGTACATGCTGGGAACAGACGCCAGTGCTATTTGCCCTGTGTATGCCAATGGGAGCACAATAGTGACTTTCCTTACCAGAAAACCACTCTTACTCGTAGAACCAGAAACTGCATGTGATTCAACTCCATTTAGGACTGGGAAACAAACGCTAGCTTGCCTTGCAAGAAACACACTCTGCTTTTGAAAAAAGAGCACTCTTCTACTCTACTGTGTTTCCTATGAGGTCCGAACACTGAGCTTGCTCAGAACCAAAGAACTGTGCTTCCTACACACACCGGCTATATCTAGTTCAACTCTACTTAGGAAACTGACAAGAACAGTAGCTCCTCTTCAGACCAATACACTGTACTTGCTGGGAACAGACGCGAGTGCTATTTGCACTGTGTATGGCAATGGGAACGCAATAGTGACTTTCCTTACCAGAAAACAACTCTTGCTCGTAGGACCAGAAACTGCATGTGATTCAACTCCATTTAGGACGGGGAAACAAACGCTAGCTTGCCTTACAAGAAACACACTCTGCTTTTGAGAAAAGAGCACACTTTTACTCTAATGTGTTTCCTATAGGGCCAGAATTGTGAGCTTGCTCAGAACCAAAGAACTGTGTTTCCTACACACATGGGCTATATCTAGTTCAACACTGCTTAGGAAACTGACAAGAACAGTAGATCCTCTTCAGTCCAATACACTGTACATGCTGGGAACAGATGCCAGTGCTATTTGCCATGTGTATTACAATGGGAACGCAATAGTGACTCTTCTTACCAGAAAACAACTCTTGCTCGTAGGACCAGAAACTCCATGGGATTCAACTCCATTTAGGACTGGGAAACAAATGCTAGCTTGCCTTACAAGAAACGCAATCTGCTTTTGAGAAAAGAGCACTCTTCTACTCTACTGTGTTTCCTATAAGGTCCGAACAGTGAGCTTGCTCAGAACAAAAGAACTGTGCTTCCTACACACACCGGCCATATCTAGTTCAACTCTGCTTAGGAAACTGACAAGAACAGTAGCTCCTCTTCAGTCCAATACACTGTACTTGTTGGGAACAGATGCGAGTCCTATTTGCACTGAGTATGGCAATGGGAGCGCAATAGTGACTTTCCTTACCAGAAAACAACTCTTGGTGGTAGGACCAGAAACTGCAGGTGATTCAACTCCATTTAGGACTGGGAAACAAACACTAGCTCGCCTTGCAAGAAACACACTCTGCTTTTGAAAAAAGAGCACTCTTCTACTGTACTGTGTTTCCTATAGGGCCAGAAGAGTGAGCTTGCTCAGACCAAAGAACTGTGCTTCCTATACACACGGCCATATCTAGTTCAATACTGCTTAGGAAACTGACAAGAACAGTAGATCCTCTTCAGTCCAATACACTGTACATGCTGGAAAAGACGCCAGTGCTATTTGCCCTCAGGGCAAATGGGTGCGCAACACGACTCTTCTTACCAGAAAACAACTCTTGCTCGTAGGACCAGAAACTGCATGTGATTCAACTCCATTTAGGACTGGGAAACAAACGCTAGCTTGCCTTGCAAGAAACACACTCTGCTTTTGAGAAAAGAGAACACTTATAGTCTAATGTGTTTCCTATTGGGCCAGAACAGTGAGCTTGCTCAGAACCAAAGAAATGTGCCTCCTACACACACGGGCTATATCTAGTTCAACACTGCTTAGGAAACTGACAAGAACAGTAGATCCTCTTCAGTCCAATACACTGTACATGCTGGGAACAGACGCCAGTGCTATTTGCCCTGTGTATGCCAATGGGAGCACAATAGTGACTTTCCTTACCAGAAAACCACTCTTACTCGTAGAACCAGAAACTGCAGGTGATTCAACTCCATTTAGGACTGGGAAACAAACGCTAGCTTGCCTTGCAAGAAACACACTCTGCTTTTGAAAAAAGAGCACTCTTCTACTCTACTGTGTTTCCTATGAGGTCCGAACACTGAGCTTGCTCAGAACCAAAGAAATGTGCCTCCTACACACACGGGCTATATCTAGTTCAACACTGCTTAGGAAACTGACAAGAACAGTAGATCCTCTTCAGTCCAATACACTGTACATGCTGGGAACAGACGCCAGTGCTATTTGCCCTGTGTATGCCAATGGGAGCACAATAGTGACTTTCCTTACCAGAAAACCACTCTTACTCGTAGAACCAGAAACTGCAGGTGATTCAACTCCATTTAGGACTGGGAAACAAACGCTAGCTTGCCTTGCAAGAAACACACTCTGCTTTTGAAAAAAGAGCACTCTTCTACTCTACTGTGTTTCCTATGAGGTCCGAACACTGAGCTTGCTCAGAACCAAAGAACTGTGCTTCCTACAGACACCGGCTATATCTAGTTCAACTCTACTTAGGAAACTGACAAGAACAGTAGCTCCTCTTCAGACCAATACACTGTACTTGCTGGGAACAGACGCGAGTGCTATTTGCACTGTGTATGGTAATGGGAAAGCAATAGTGACTTTCCTTACCAGAAAACAACTCTTGCTCGTAGGACCAGCAACTGCAGGTGATTTAACTCCATTTAGGACTGGGAAACAAAAGCTAGGTCGCCTTACAAGAAACACAATCTGCATTTGAGAAAAGAGCACTCTTCTACTCTACTGTGTTTCCTATAGGGCCAGAACAGTGAGCTTGCTCAGATCAAAAGAACTGTGCTTCCTATACACACGGATACCTAGTTCAATTCTGCTTAGAAAACTGACAAGAACAGTAGATACTCTTCAGTCCAATACAATGTACATGCTGGGAACAGACGCCAGTGCTATTTGCCCTGTGAATGACAATGGGAGCGCAATCGTGACTCTTCTTAC
Organism: Peromyscus eremicus; assembly: GCF_949786415.1. Classification (NCBI taxonomy): domain Eukaryota; kingdom Metazoa; phylum Chordata; class Mammalia; order Rodentia; family Cricetidae; genus Peromyscus; species Peromyscus eremicus. Next base: position 1,594,179 of record NW_026734294.1, read on the forward strand.
CAGAAAACAACTCTTGCTCGTAGGACCAAAAACTGCATGTGATTCAATTCCATTTAGGACTGGGAAACAAACGCTAGCTCGCCTTACAAGAAACACACTCTGCTTTTGAAAAAAGAGAACACATATAGTCTAATGTGTTTCCTATTGGGCCAGAATAGTGAGCTTGCTCAGAACCAAAGAAATGTGCCTCCTACACACACGGGCTATATCTAGTTCAACACTGCTTAGGAAACTGACAAGAACAGTAGATCCTCTTCAGTCCAATACACTGTACATGCTGGGAACAGACGCCAGTGCTATTTGCCCTGTGTATGCCAATGGGAGCACAATAGTGACTTTCCTTAACAGAAAACAACTCTTGCTCGTAGGACCAAAAACTGCATGCGATTCAGTTCCATTTGGGACTGGGAAACAAACGCTAGGTCGCCTTGCAAGAAACACATTCTGCTTTTGAGAAAAGAGCACTCTTCTACCCTGCTGTGTTTCCTATAGGGCCAAAACAGTGAGCTTGCTCAGAACAAAAGAATTGTGCTTCCTACACACACGGCCATATGTAGTTCAATTTTGCTTAGGAAACTGACAAGAACAGTAGATCCTCTTCCGTCCAATACAATGTACATGTTGGGAACATACGCCAGTGCTACCTGCCCTGTGTTACAATGGGAGCGCAATAGTGACTCTTCTTACCAGAAAACAACTCTTGCTCGTAGGACCAGAAACTGCATGTGATTCAACTCCATTTAGGACGGGGAAACAAACGCTAGCTTGCCTTACAAGAAACACACTCTGCTTTTGAGAAAAGAGCACACTTTTACTCTAATGTGTTTCCTATAGGGCCAGAATTGTGAGCTTGCTCAGAACCAAAGAACTGTGTTTCCTACACACATGGGCTATATCTAGTTCAACACTGCTTAGGAAACTGACAAGAACAGTAGATCCTCTTCAGTCCAATACACTGTACATGCTGGGAACAGATGCCAGTGCTATTTGCCATGTGTATTACAATGGGAACGCAATAGTGACTCTTCTTACCAGAAAACAACTCTTGCTCGTAGGACCAGAAACTCCATGGGATTCAACTCCATTTAGGACTGGGAAACAAATGCTAGCTTGCCTTACAAGAAACGCAATCTGCTTTTGAGAAAAGAGCACTCTTCTACTCTACTGTGTTTCCTATGAGGTCCGAACAGTGAGCTTGCTCAGAACAAAAGAACTGTGCTTCCTACACACACGGCCATATCTAGTTCAACTCTGCTTAGGAAACTGACAAGAACAGTAGCTCCTCTTCAGTCCAATACACTGTACTTGTTGGGAACAGATGCGAGTCCTATTTGCACTGAGTATGGCAATGGGAGCGCAATAGTGACTTTCCTTACCAGAAAACAACTCTTGGTGGTAGGACCAGAAACTGCAGGTGATTCAACTCCATTTAGGACTGGGAAACAAACACTAGCTCGCCTTGCAAGAAACACACTCTGCTTTTGAAAAAAGAGCACTCTTCTACTGTACTGTGTTTCCTATAGGGCCAGAAGAGTGAGCTTGCTCAGAACAAAAGAACTATGCTTCCTATACACACGGCCATATCTAGTTCAATACTGCTTAGGAAACTGACAAGAACAGTAGATCCTCTTCAGTCCAATACACTGTACATGCTGGGAACAGACGCCAGTGCTATTTGCCCTCTGGGCAAATGGGTGCGCAACAGCGACTCTTCTTACCAGAAAACAACTCTTGCTCGTAGGACCAGAAACTGCATGTGATTCAACTCCATTTAGGACTGGGAAACAAACGCTAGCTTGCCTACAAGAAACACACTCTGCTTTTGAGAAAAGAAAACTCTTCTACTCTACTGTGTTTCCTATGGGGTCCGAACAGTGAGCTTGCTCAGAACAAAAGAACTGTGCTTCCTACACACACGTGCCATATCTAGTTCAACGCTACTTAGGAAACTGACAAGAACAGTAGCTCCTCTTCAGTCCAATACACTGTACTTGCTGGGAACAGACGCGAGTGCTATTTGCACTGTGTATGTCAATGGGAGCGCAATAGTGACTTTCCTTACCAGAAAACAACTCCTGGTCGTAGGACCAGAAACTGCAGGTGATTCAACTCCATTTAGGACTGGGAAACAAACGCTAGCTTGCCTTGCAAGAAACACACTCTGCTTTTGAGAAAAGAGCACTCTTCTACTCTACTGTGTTTCCTATAGGGCCAGAACAGTGAGCTTGCTCAAGAACAAAAGAACTGTGCTTCCTATACAGACGGCCATATCTAGTTCAATTCTGCTTAGGAAACTGACAAGAGCAGTAGCTCCTCTTCAGTCCAATACACTGTAATTGCTGTGAACAGACGCGAGTGCTATTTGCACTGTGTATGGCAATTCGAGCGCAATAGTGACTCTCCTTACCAGAAAACAACTCTTGCTCGTAGGACCAAAAACTGCATGTGATTCAATTCCATTTAGGACTGGGAAACAAACGCTAGCTTGCCTTACAAGAAACACACTCTGCTTTTGAGAAAAGAGAACACTTATAGTCTAATGTGTTTCCTATTGGGCCAGAACAGTGAGCTTGCTCAGAACCAAAGAAATGTGCCTCCTACACACAAGGGCTATATCTAGTTCAACACTGCTTAGGAAACTGACAAGAACAGTAGATCCTCTTCAGTCCAATACACTGTACATGCTGGGAACAGACGCCAGTGCTATTTGCCCTGTGTATGCCAATGGGAGCACAATAGTGACTTTCCTTACCAGAAAACCACTCTTACTCGTAGAACCAGAAACTGCATGTGATTCAACTCCATTTAGGACTGGGAAACAAACGCTAGCTTGCCTTGCAAGAAACACACTCTGCTTTTGAAAAAAGAGCACTCTTCTACTCTACTGTGTTTCCTATGAGGTCCGAACACTGAGCTTGCTCAGAACCAAAGAACTGTGCTTCCTACACACACCGGCTATATCTAGTTCAACTCTACTTAGGAAACTGACAAGAACAGTAGCTCCTCTTCAGACCAATACACTGTACTTGCTGGGAACAGACGCGAGTGCTATTTGCACTGTGTATGGCAATGGGAACGCAATAGTGACTTTCCTTACCAGAAAACAACTCTTGCTCGAAGGACCAGAAACTGCATGTGATTCAACTCCATTTAGGACGGGGAAACAAACGCTAGCTTGCCTTACAAGAAACACACTCTGCTTTTGAGAAAAGAGCACACTTTTACTCTAATGTGTTTCCTATAGGGCCAGAATTGTGAGCTTGCTCAGAACCAAAGAACTGTGTTTCCTACACACATGGGCTATATCTAGTTCAACACTGCTAAGGAAACTGACAAGAACAGTAGATCCTCTTCAGTCCAATACACTGTACATGCTGGGAACAGATGCCAGTGCTATTTGCCATGTGTATTACAATGGGAACGCAATAGTGACTCTTCTTACCAGAAAACAACTCTTGCTCGTAGGACCAGAAACTCCATGGGATTCAACTCCATTTAGGACTGGGAAACAAATGCTAGCTTGCCTTACAAGAAACGCAATCTGCTTTTGAGAAAAGAGCACTCTTCTACTCTACTGTGTTTCCTATGAGGTCCGAACAGTGAGCTTGCTCAGAACAAAAGAACTGTGCTTCCTACACACACCGGCCATATCTAGTTCAACTCTGCTTAGGAAACTGACAAGAACAGTAGCTCCTCTTCAGTCCAATACACTGTACTTGTTGGGAACAGATGCGAGTCCTATTTGCACTGAGTATGGCAATGGGAGCGCAATAGTGACTTTCCTTATCAGAAAACAACTCTTGGTGGTAGGACCAGAAACTGCAGGTGATTCAACTCCATTTAGGACTGGGAAACAAACACTAGCTCGCCTTGCAAGAAACACACTCTGCTTTTGAAAAAAGAGCACTCTTCTACTGTACTGTGTTTCCTATAGGGCCAGAAGAGTGAGCTTGCTCAGAACAAAAGAACTGTGCTTCCTATACACACGGCCATATCTAGTTCAATACTGCTTAGGAAACTGACAAGAACAGTAGATCCTCTTCAGTCCAATACACTGTACATGCTGGGAACAGACGCCAGTGCTATTTGCCCTCTGGGCAAATGGGTGCGCAACAGCGACTCTTCTTACCAGAAAACAACTCTTGCTCGTAGGACCAGAAACTGCATGTGATTCAACTCCATTTAGGACTGGGAAACAAACGCTAGCTCGCCTACAAGAAACACACTCTGCTTTTGAGAAAAGATCACTCTTCTTCTCTACTGTGTTTCATATAGGGCCAGAACAGTGAGCTTGCTCAGAACAAAAGAACTGTGCTTCCTACACACACGGCCATATCTAGTTCAATTCTGCTTAGGAAACTGAGAAGAACAGTATCTCCTATTCAGTCCAATACACTGTACATGCTGGGAACAGACGCCAGTGCTACTTGCCCTGTGAATGACAATGGGAGCACAATAGTGACTCTACTTACCAGAAAACAACTCTTGCTCGTAGTACCAAAAACTGCATGTGTTTCAACTCCATTTAGGACTGGGAAACAAACGCTAGCTCGCCTTAAAAGAAACACACTCTGCTTTTGAGAAAAGATCACTCTTCTACTCTACTGTGTTTCCTATAGGGCCAGAACAGTGAGCTTGCTCAGAACAAAAGAACTGTGCTTCCTACACACAAGGCCATATCTAGTTCAATTCTGCTTAGGAAATTGAAAAGAACAGTAGATCCTCTTCAGTCCAATACACTGTACATGCTGGGAACAGACGCCAGTGCTATTTGCCCTTGAATGACAATGGGAACGAAATAGTGACTCTTCTTACCAGAAAACAACTCTTGCTGGTAGGACCAGAAACTGCATGTGATTCAACTCTATTTAGGACTGGGAAACATACGCTAGGTTGCCTTACAAGAAACACACTCTTCTTTTGAGAAAAGAGTACTCTTCTACTATGCTGTGTTTCCTATGGGGTCCGAACACTGAGCTTATTCAGAACAAAAGAACTGTGCTTCCTACACACACGGGCCATATCTAGTTCACCTCTGCATAGGAACGTGTCAAGAACAATACCTCCTCTTCAGTCCAATACACTGTATTTGCTGGGAACAGACGCGAGTGCTATTTGCACTGTGTATGGCAATAGGAGCGCAATAGTGACTCTTCTTATCAGAAAACATCTCATGGTCGTAGGACCAGAAACTGCATGGGATTCAACTCCATTTAGGACTGGGAAAAAACACTAGCTCGCCTTACAAGAAACACACTCTGCTTTTGAGAAAAGAGCAATCTTCTACTCTAATGTGTTTCCTATAGGGTTAGAACAGTGAGCTTGCTTAGAACAAAAGAACTGTGCTTCCGACACACACGGGCTACATCTAGTTCAACTCTGCTTAGGAAACTGACAAGAACAGTAGAACCTCTTCAGTCCAATACACTGTACATGCTGGGAACAGACGCCAGTGCTATTTGCCTTGTGTATGAAAATGGGAGCGCAATAGTGACTCTTCTTACCAGAAAACAACTCTTGCTCGTAAGACCAGAAACTGCATGAGATTCAACTCCATTTAGGACTGGGAAACAAACGCTAGCTCGCCTTACAAGAAACACACTCTGCTTTTGAGAAACGAGCACTCATGTACTCTACTGTGTTTCCTATGGCGTCCAAACAGTGAGCTTGCTCAGAACAAAAGAACTGTGCTTCCTACACACACGGGCCATATCTAGTTCAACTCTGCTTAGGAACCTGACAAGAACAGTAGCTCCTCTTCAGTCCAATACACTGTACTTGCTGGGAACAGATGCGAGTCCTATTTGCACTGAGTATGGCAATGGGAGCGCAAAAGTGACTTTCCATACCAGAAAACAACTCTTGGTGGTAGGACCAGAAACTGCAGGTGATTCAACTCCATTTAGGACTGGGAAACAAACACTAGCTCGCCTTGCAAGAAACACACTCTGCTTTTGAAAAAAGAGCACTCTTCTACTCTACTGTGTTTCCTATAGGGCCAGAACAGTGAGCTTGCTCAGAACAAAAGAACTGTGATTCCTATACACACGGCCATATCTAGTTCAATTCTGCTTAGGAAACTGACAAGAACAGTAGATCCTCTTCAGTCCAATACACTGTACATGCTGGGAACAGACGCAAGTGCTATTTGCCCTCTGGGCAAATGGGTGCGCAACAGCAACTCTTCTTACCAGAAAACAACTCTTGCTCGTAGGACCAGAAACTGCATGTGATTCAACTCCATTTAGGACTGGGAAACAAACGCTAGCTCGCCTACAAGAAACACACTCTGCTTTTGAGAAAAGAGCACTCTTCTACTCTACTGTGTTTCCTATGGGGTCCGAACAGTGAGCTTGCTCAAAACAAAAGAACTGTGCTTCCTACACACACGTGCCATATCTAGTTCAACGCTACTTAGGAAACTGACAAGAACAGTAGCTCCTCTTCAGTCCAATACACTGTACTTGCTGGGAACAGACACGAGTGCTATTTGCACTGTGTATGTCAATGGGAGCGCAATAGTGACTTTCCTTACCAGAAAACAACTCCTGGTCGTAGGACCAGAAACTGCAGGTGATTCAACTCCATTTAGGACTGGGAAACAAACGCTAGCTTGCCTTGCAAGAAACACACTCTGCTTTTGAGAAAAGAGCACTCTTCTACTCTACTGTGTTTCCTATAGGGCCAGAACAGTGAGCTTGCTCAGAACAAAAGAACTGTGCTTCCTATACAGACGGCCGTATCTAGTTCAATTCTGCTTAGGAAACTGACAAGAGCAGTAGCTCCTCTTCAGTCCAATACACTGTAATTGCTGTGAACAGACGCGAGTGCTATTTGCACTGTGTATGGCAATTCGAGCGCAATAGTGACTCTCCTTACCAGAAAACAACTCTTGCTCGTAGGACCAAAAACTGCATGTGATTCAATTCCATTTAGGACTGGGAAACAAACGCTAGCTTGCCTTACAAGAAACACACTCTGCTTTTGAGAAAAGAGAACACTTATAGTCTAATGTGTTTCCTATTGGGCCAGAACAGTGAGCTTGCTCAGAACCAAAGAAATGTGCCTCCTACACACACGGGCTATATCTAGTTCAACACTGCTTAGGAAACTGACAAGAACAGTAGATCCTCTTCAGTCCAATACACTGTACATGCTGGGAACAGACGCCAGTGCTATTTGCCCTGTGTATGCCAATGGGAGCACAATAGTGACTTTCCTTACCAGAAAACCACTCTTACTCGTAGAACCAGAAACTGCATGTGATTCAACTCCATTTAGGACTGGGAAACAAACGCTAGCTTGCCTTGCAAGAAACACACTCTGCTTTTGAAAAAAGAGCACTCTTCTACTCTACTGTGTTTCCTATGAGGTCCGAACACTGAGCTTGCTCAGAACCAAAGAACTGTGCTTCCTACACACACCGGCTATATCTAGTTCAACTCTACTTAGGAAACTGACAAGAACAGTAGCTCCTCTTCAGACCAATACACTGTACTTGCTGGGAACAGACGCGAGTGCTATTTGCACTGTGTATGGCAATGGGAACGCAATAGTGACTTTCCTTACCAGAAAACAACTCTTGCTCGTAGGACCAGAAACTGCATGTGATTCAACTCCATTTAGGACGGGGAAACAAACGCTAGCTTGCCTTACAAGAAACACACTCTGCTTTTGAGAAAAGAGCACACTTTTACTCTAATGTGTTTCCTATAGGGCCAGAATTGTGAGCTTGCTCAGAACCAAAGAACTGTGTTTCCTACACACATGGGCTATATCTAGTTCAACACTGCTTAGGAAACTGACAAGAACAGTAGATCCTCTTCAGTCCAATACACTGTACATGCTGGGAACAGATGCCAGTGCTATTTGCCATGTGTATTACAATGGGAACGCAATAGTGACTCTTCTTACCAGAAAACAACTCTTGCTCGTAGGACCAGAAACTCCATGGGATTCAACTCCATTTAGGACTGGGAAACAAATGCTAGCTTGCCTTACAAGAAACGCAATCTGCTTTTGAGAAAAGAGCACTCTTCTACTCTACTGTGTTTCCTATAAGGTCCGAACAGTGAGCTTGCTCAGAACAAAAGAACTGTGCTTCCTACACACACCGGCCATATCTAGTTCAACTCTGCTTAGGAAACTGACAAGAACAGTAGCTCCTCTTCAGTCCAATACACTGTACTTGTTGGGAACAGATGCGAGTCCTATTTGCACTGAGTATGGCAATGGGAGCGCAATAGTGACTTTCCTTACCAGAAAACAACTCTTGGTGGTAGGACCAGAAACTGCAGGTGATTCAACTCCATTTAGGACTGGGAAACAAACACTAGCTCGCCTTGCAAGAAACACACTCTGCTTTTGAAAAAAGAGCACTCTTCTACTGTACTGTGTTTCCTATAGGGCCAGAAGAGTGAGCTTGCTCAGACCAAAGAACTGTGCTTCCTATACACACGGCCATATCTAGTTCAATACTGCTTAGGAAACTGACAAGAACAGTAGATCCTCTTCAGTCCAATACACTGTACATGCTGGAAAAGACGCCAGTGCTATTTGCCCTCAGGGCAAATGGGTGCGCAACACGACTCTTCTTACCAGAAAACAACTCTTGCTCGTAGGACCAGAAACTGCATGTGATTCAACTCCATTTAGGACTGGGAAACAAACACTAGCTTGCCTTGCAAGAAACACACTCTGCTTTTGAGAAAAGAGCACTCTTCTACTCTACTGTGTTTCCTATGGGGTCCGAACAGTGAGCTTGCTCAGAACAAAAGAACTGTGCTTCCGACACACACGTGCCATATCTAGTTCAACTCTACTTAGGAAACTGACAAGAACAGTAGCTCCTCTTCAGACCAATACACTGTACTTGCTGGGAACAGACGCGAGTGCTATTTGCACTGTGTATGGTAATGGGAACGCAATAGTGACTTTCCTTACCAGAAAACAACTCTTGCTCGTAGGACCAGCAACTGCAGGTGATTTAACTCCATTTAGGACTGGGAAACAAAAGCTAGGTCGCCTTACAAGAAACACAATCTGCATTTGAGAAAAGAGCACTCTTCTACTCTACTGTGTTTCCTATAGGGCCAGAACAGTGAGCTTGCTCAGATCAAAAGAACTGTGCTTCCTACACACACGGTTACCTAGTTCAATTCTGCTTAGAAAACTGACAAGAACAGTAGATCCTCTTCAGTCCAATACAATGTACATGCTGGGAACAGACGCCAGTGCTATTTGCCCTGTGAATGACAATGGGAGCGCAATCGTGACTCTTCTTACCAGAAAACAACTCTTGCTCGTAGGACCAAAAACTGCATGTGATTCAATTACATTTAGGACTGGGAAACAAACCCTAGCTCGCCTTACAAGAAACACACTCTGCTTTTGAAAAAAGAGAACACATATAGTCTAATGTGTTTCCTATTGGGCCAGAATAGTGAGCTTGCTCAGAACCAAAGAAATGTGCCTCCTACACACACGGGCTATATCTAGTTCAACACTGCTTAGGAAACTGACAAGAACAGTAGATCCTCTTCAGTCCAATACACTGTACATGCTGGGAACAGACGCCAGTGCTATTTGCCCTGTGTATGCCAATGGGAGCACAATAGTGACTTTCCTTAACAGAAAACAACTCTTGCTCGTAGGACCAAAAACTGCATGCGATTCAGTTCCATTTGGGACTGGGAAACAAACGCTAGGTCGCCTTGCAAGAAACACATTCTGCTTCTGAGAAAAGAGCACTCTTCTACCCTGCTGTGTTTCCTTCAGGGCCAAAACAGTGAGCTTGCTCAGAACAAAAGAATTGTGCTTCCTACACACACGGCCATATGTAGTTCAATTTTGCTTAGGAAACTGACAAGAACAGTAGATCCTCTTCCGTCCAATACAATGTACATGTTGGGAACATACGCCAGTGCTACTTGCCCTGTGTTACAATGGGAGCGCAATAGTGACTCTTCTTACCAGAAAACAACTCTTGCTCGTAGGACCAGAAACTGCATGTGATTCAACTCCATTTAGGACGGGGAAACAAACGCTAGCTTGCCTTACAAGAAACACACTCTGCTTTTGAGAAAAGAGCACACTTTTACTCTAATGTGTTTCCTATAGGGCCAGAATTGTGAGCTTGCTCAGAACCAAAGAACTGTGTTTCCTACACACATGGGCTATATCTAGTTCAACACTGCTTAGGAAACTGACAAGAACAGTAGATCCTCTTCAGTCCAATACACTGTACATGCTGAGAACAGACGCCAGTGCTATTTGCCCTGTGTATCACAATGGGAACGCAATAGTGACTCTTCTTACCAGAAAACAACTCTTGCTCGTAGGACCAGAAACTGCATGGGATTCAACTCCATTTAGGACTGGAAAACAAACGCTAGCTTGCCTTACAAGAAACACACTCTGCTTTTGAGAAAAGAGCACTCTTCTACTCTACAGTGTTTCCTTTGAGGTCCGAACAGTGAGCTTGCTCAGAACCAAAGAACTGTGCTTCCTACACACACGGGCCATATCTAGTTCAACTCTACTTAGGAAACTGACAAGAACAGTAGCTCCTCTTCAATCCAATACAATGTACATGCTTGGAACAGACGCCAGTGCTATTTGCACTGTCTATGGCAATGGGAACGCAATAGTGACTTTTCTTACCAGAAAACAACTCTTGCTCATAGGACCAGAAACTGCAGGTGATCCAACTCCATTTAGGACTGGGAAACAAACGCTAGGTCGCCTTTCAAGAAACACAATCTGCTTTTGAGAAAAGAGCACTCTTCTACTCTACTGTGTTTCCTATAGAGCCAGAACAGTGAGCTTCCTCAGAACAAAAGAACTGTGCTTCCTATACACACGGCCATATCTAGTTCAATACTGCTTAAAAAACTGACAAGAGCAGTATATCTTCTTCAGTCAAATACACTGTACCTGCTAAGAACAGACGCGAGGGCTATTTGCACTGTGTATCGCAATAAAAGAGCAATAGTGACTCTTCTTATCAGAAAACAACTCTTGCTCGTAGGACCAGAAACTGCATGGGATTCAACTCCATTTAGGACTGGGAAACAAACACTAGCTCAGCTCGCCTTACAAGAAACACACTCTGCTTTTGAGAAAAGATCACTCTACTACTCTACTGTGTTTCCTATAGGGCAAGAACAGTGAGCTTGCTCAGAACAAATAACTCTGCTTCCTACACACACGGCATATCTATTTCAATTCTGCCCTAGGAAACTGACAAGAACAGTAGATCCTCTTCAATCCAATACACTGTACATGCTGGGAACAGACGCCAGTGTTATTTGCCCTGTGTATGACAATTTGAGCGCAATAGTGACTCTTCTTACCAGAAAACATCTCGCTCATAGGACCAGAAACTGCATGGGATTCAACTCCATTTAGGACTGGGAAACAAATGATAGATCGCCTTACAAGAAACACACTCTGCTTTTGAGAAAAGAGCACTCTTCTACTCTACTATGTTTCCTATGGATTCTGAACAGTGACCTTGCTCAGAACAAAAGTACTGTGCTTCCTACACACACGGCCATAACTAGTTCAACTCTGCTTAGGAAACTGACAAGAACAGTCGATCTTCTTCAGTCCAATACACTGTATTGCTGGGAACAGACGCGAGTGCTATTTGCACTGTGTATGGCAATGGGAGCACAATAGTGACTTTCCATACCAGAAAACAATTCTTGCTCTTAGGACCAAAAACTGCATGTGATTCAACCCCATTTAGGACTGGGAAACAAATGCTAGCTCGCCTTACAAGAAACACACTCTGCTTTTGAGAAAAGAGTTCTCTTCTACTCTACTGTGTTTCCTATGGGGTCTGAACACTGAGCTTACTCAGAACAAAAGAACTGTGCTTCCTACACACACGGGCCATATCTAGTTCAATTCTGCTTAGGAAACTGACTAGAACAGTAGATACTCTTCAGTCCAATACACTGTACATGCTGGGAACAGACGCCAGTCCTATTTGCCCTGTGTATGACAATGGGATCGCAATAGTGACTCCTCTTACCAGAAAAAAACTCATGCTCGTAGGACCAGAAACTGCATGTGATTCAACTCCATTTAAAACTGGAAACAAACGGTAGCTCGCCTTACAAGAAACACACTCTGCTTTTGAGAAAAGTGCACTCTTCTACTCTACTTTGTTTCCTATGGGGTCCGAACATTGAGCTTGCTCAGAACAAAAGAACTGTGCTTCCTACACACACGGGCCATTTCTAGTTCAACTCTACTTAGGAAACTGACAAGAGCAGTAGCTCCTCTTCAGTCCAATACACTGTAGTTGCTGTGAACAGACGCGAGTGCTATTTGCACTGTGTATGGCAATGGGAGCGCAATACTGACTTTCCTTACCAGAAAACAACTCTTGCTCTTAGGACCAAAAACTGCATGTGATTCAATTCCATTTAGGCCTGGGAAACAAATGCTAGCTTGCCTTACAAGAAACACACTCCGCTTTTGAGAAAATAGCACTCTTCTACTCTACTGTGTTTCCTATAGGGCCAGAACAGTGAGTTGCTCAGAACAAAAAAACTGTGCTTCCTACACACACAGCCATATCTAGTTCAATTCTGCTTTGGAAACTGACAAGAACAGGAGATCCTCTTCAGTCCAATACACTGTGCATGCTGGGAACAGACGCCAGTGCTATTTGCCCTGTGTATGACAATGAGACGCAATAGTTACTCTTCTTACCAGAAATCAACTCATGCTCCTAGGACCGGAAACTACATGGGATTAAACTCCATTTAGGACTGGGAAACAAACACTAGCTCGCCTTACAAGAAACACTCTGCTTTTGAGAAAAGAGTACTCTTCCACTCTACTGTGTTTCCTATGGGGTCCGAACACTGAGCTTACTCAGAACAAAAGAACTGTGCTTCCTACACACACGGGCCATATCTATTTCACCTCTGCATAGGAACCTGTCAAGAACAATACATCCTCTTCAGTCCAATACACTGTATTTGCTGGGAACAGACGCGAGTGCTATTTGCACTGTGTATGGCAATAGGAGCGCAATAGTGACTCTTCTTATCAGAAAACATCTCTTGCTCGTAGGACCAGAAACTGCATGGGATTCAACTCCATTTAGGACTGGGAAACAAACGCTAGCTCGCCTTACAAGAAACACACTCTGCTTTTGAGGAAAGATCACTCTACTACTCTACTGTGTTTCCTATAGGGCAAGAACAGTGAGCTTGCTCAGAACAAAAGAACTCTGCTTCCTACACACACGGCATATCTATTTCAATTCTGCCCTAGGAAACTGACAAGAACAGTAGATCCTCTTCAATCCAATACACTGTACATGCTGGGAACAGACGCCAGTGTTATTTGCCCAGTGTATGACAATTTGAGCGCAATAGTGACTCTTCTTACCAGAAAACATCTTGCTCGTAGGACCAGAAACTGCATGGGATTCAACTCCATTTAGGACTGGGAAACAAATGATAGATCGCCTTACAAGAAACACACTCTGCTTTTGAGAAAAGAGCACTCTTCTACTCTACTATGTTTCCTATGGATTCTGAACAGTGACCTTGCTCAGAACAAAAGTACTGTGCTTCCTACACACACGGGCCATAACTAGTTCAACTCTGCTTAGGAAACTGACAAGAACAGTCGATCCTCTTCAGTCCAATACACTGTATTGCTGGGAACAGACGCGAGTGCTATTTGCACTGTGTATGGCAATGGGAGCACAATAATGACTTTCCATACCAGAAAACAATTCTTGCTCTTAGGACCAAAAACTGCATGTGATTCAACTCCATTTAGGACAGGGAAACAAATGCTAGCTCGCCTTACAAGAAACACACTTTGCTTTTGAGAAAAGATCACTTTTCTACTATACTGTGTTTCCTATAGGGCCAAAACAGTGAGCATGCTCAGAACAAAAGAACTGTGCTTCCTACACACACGGGCCGTATCTAGTTCAATTCTGCTTAGGAAACTGACAAGAACAGTAGATCCTCTTCAGTCCAATACACTGTACATGCTGGGAACAGACGCCAGTGCTATTTGCCCTGTGTATGACAATGGGATCGCAATAGTGACTCCTCTTACCAGAAAAAAACTCATGCTCATAGGACCAGAAACTGCATGTGATTCAACTCCATTTAAAACTGGGAAACAAACGCTAGCTCGCCTTACAAGAAACACACTCTGCTTTTGAGAAAAGAGCACTCTTCTACTCTACCGTGTTTCCTATGGGGTCCGAACAGTGAGCTTGCTCAGAACAAAAGAACTGTGCTTAGTACACACACGGGCTACATCTAGTTCAACTCTGCTTAGGAAACTGACAAGAACCGTAGATCCTCTTCAGTCCAATACACTGTACATGCTGGGAACAGACGTCAGTGCTTTTTGCCCTCTGGGCAAATGGGAGCGCAATAGTGTATCTTCTTACCAGAAAACAACTCTTGCTCGTAGGACCAGAAACTGCATGTGATTCAACTCCATTTAGGATTGGGAAACAAACGGTAGCTCGCCTTACAAGAAATACACTCTGCTTTTGAGAAGAGTGCACTCTTCTACTCTACTTTGTTTCCTATGGGGTCCGAACATTGAGCTTGCTCAGAACAAAAGAACTGTGCTTCCTACACACGGGACATTTCTAGTTCAACTCTACTTAGGAAACTGACAAGAGCAGTAGCTCCTCTTCAGTCCAATACACTGTAGTTGCTGTGAACAGACGCGAGTGCTATTTGCACTGTGTATGGCAATGGGAGCGCAATACTGACTTTCCTTACCAGAAAACAACTCTTGCTCTTAGGACCAAAAACTGCATGGGATTCAACTCCATTTAGGACTGGGAAACAAACACTAGCTCAGCTCCCCTTACAAGAAACACACTCCGCTTTTGAGAAAATAGCACTCTTCTACTCTACTGTGTTTCCTATAGGGCCAGAACAGTGAGCTTGCTCAGAACAAAAAAACTGTGCTTCCTACACACACGGCCATATCTAGTTCAATTCTGCTTTGGAAACTGACAAGAACAGTAGATCCTCTTCAGTCCAATACACTGTTCATGCTGGGAACAGACGCCAGTGCTATTTGCCCTGTGTATGACAATGAGAGCGCAGTAGTGACTCTTCTTAATAGAAATGAACTCATGCTCCTAGGACCGGAAACTACATGGGATTCAACTCCATTTAGGACTGGGAAACAAACGCTAGCTCGCCTTACAAGAAACACACTCTGCTTTTGAGAAAAGAGCACTCTTCTACTCTAATGTTTTTCCTTTGAGGTCCGAACAGTGCGCTTGCTCAGTACAAAAGAACTGTGCTTCCTACACACACGGGCCATATCTAGTTCAACTCTCCTAAGGAAACTGACAAGAACAGTAGCTCCTCTTCAGTTCAATACACTGTACTTGCTGGGAACAGACGCGAGTGCTATTTGTACTGTGTATGGCAATTGGAACGCAATAGTGACTTTCCTTACCAGAAAACAACTCTTGTTCGTAGGACCAGAAACTGCAGGAGATTCAAATCCAATTAGGACTGGGAAACAAACGCTAGCTCGCCCTACAAAAAACACACACTGCTTTTGAGAAAAGATCACTCTTCTACTCTACTGTGTTTCCTATAGGGCCAGAACAGTGAGCTTGCTCAGAACAAAAAACTGTGTTTCCTACACACACGGCCATATCTAGTTCAATTCTACTTAGGAAACTGACAAGAACAGTAGATCCCCTTCAGTCCAATACACTGCACATGCTGGGAACAGTCGCCAATGCTTTTTGCCCTGTGTATGACAATGGGAGCGCAATAGTTACTCTTCTTACCAGAAAACAACTCTTGCTCGTAGGACCAGAAACTGCATGTGATTCAACTCCATTTTGGACTGGGAAACAAACGCTAGCTTGCCTTACAAGAAACACACTCTGCTTTTGAGAAATGATCACTCTTCTACTCTACTGTGTTTCCTTTAGGGCCAAAACAGTGAACTTGCTCAGAACAAAAGAACTGTGCTTCCTACAAACACGGGCCATATCTAGTTCAACTCTGCTTAGGAAACTGACAAGAACAGTAGCTCCTCTTCAGTCCAATACACTGTACTTGCTGGGAACAGACGCGAGTGCTATTTGCACTGTGTATGGCAATGGGAGCATAATAGTGACTTTCCTTACCAGAAAACAACTCTTACTTATAGGACCAAAAAGTGCGTGTGATTCAACTCCATTTAGGACTGGGAAACAAACACTACCTCGCCTTACAAGAAACACACTCTGCTTTTTAGAAAAGATCACTCTTCTTCTCTACTGTGTTTCATATAGGGCCAGAACATTGAGCTTGCTCAGAACAAAAGAACTGTGCTTCCTACACACACGGCCATATCTAGTTCAATTCTGCTTAGGAAACTGAGAAGAACAGTATCTCCTATTCAGTCCAATACACTGTACATGCTGGGAACAGACGCCAGTGCTACTTGCCCTGTGAATGACAATGGGAGCACAATAGTGACTCTACTTACCAGAAAACAACTCTTGCTCGTAGTACCAAAAACTGCATGTGTTTCAACTCCATTTAGGACTGGGAAACAAACGCTAGCTCGCCTTAAAAGAAACACACTCTGCTTTTGAGAAAAGATCACTCTTCTACTCTACTGTGTTTCCTATAGGGCCAGAACAGTGAGCTTGCTCAGAACAAAAGAACTGTGCTTCCTACACACAAGGCCATATCTAGTTCAATTCTGCTTAGGAAATTGAAAAGAACAGTAGATCCTCTTCAGTCCAATACACTGTACATGCTGGGAACAGACGCCAGTGCTATTTGCCCTTGAATGACAATGGGAACGAAATAGTGACTCTTCTTACCAGAAAACAACTCTTGCTGGTAGGAACAGAAACTGCATGTGATTCAACTCTATTTAGGACTGGGAAACATACGCTAGGTTGCCTTACAAGAAACACACTCTGCTTTTGAGAAAAGAGTACTCTTCTACTATGCTGTGTTTCCTATGGGGTCCGAACAGTGAGCTTGCTCAGAACAAAAGAACTGTGCTTCCTACACACACGTGCCATATCTAGTTCAACGCTACTTAGGAAACTGACAAGAACAGTAGCTCCTCTTCAGTCCAATACACTGTACTTGCTGGGAACAGACGCGAGTGCTGTTTGCACTGTGTATGTCAATGGGAGCGCAATAGTGACTTTCCTTACCAGAAAACAACTCTTGGTCGTAGGACCAGAAACTGCAGGTGATTCAACTCCATTTAGGACTGGGAAACAAACGCTAGGTCGCCTTGCAAGAAACACACTCTGTTTTTGAGAAAAGAGCACTCTTCTACTCTACTGTGTTTCCTATAGGGCCAGAACAGTGAGCTTGCTCAGAACAAAAGAACTGTGCTTCCTATACACACGGCCATATCTAGTTCAATTCTGCTTAGGAACCTGACAAGAACAGTAGATCCTCTTCAGTCCAATACACTGTCCATGCTGGGAACAGACGCCAGTGCTATTTGCCCTCTGGGCAAAAGGGTGCGCAATAGTGACTCTTCTTACCACTAAACAACTCTTGCTCGTAGGACCAGAAACTGCATGTGATTCAACTCCATTTAGGACTGGGAAACAAACGGTAGCTCGCCTTACAAGAAACACACTCCGCTTTTGAGAAAATAGCACTCTTCTACTTACTGTGTTTCCTATAGGGACAGAACAGTGAGCTTGCTCAGAACAAAAAAACTGTGCTTCCTACACACACGGCCATATCTAGTTCAATTCTGCTTAGGAAACGGGCAAGAACAGTAGATCCTCTTCAGTCCAATACACTGTGCATGCTGGGAACAGACGCCAGTGCTCTTTGCCCTGTGTATGACAATGGGAGCGCAATAGTGACTCTTCTAACCAGAAATCAACTCTTGCTCCTAGGACCGGAAACTCCATGGGATTCAAATCCATTTAGGACTGGAAAACAAACGCTAGCTCGCCTTACAAGAAACACACTCTGCTTTTGAGAAAAGAGCACTCTTCTACTCTAATGTGTTTCCTATAGGGCCAGTACAGTGGGCTTGCTCAGAACAAGAGAACTGTGCTTCCTACACACACGGGCCATATCTAGTTCAACTCTGCTTAGGAAACTGACAAGAACAGTAGCTCCAATTCAGTCCAATACACTGTACTTGCTGGGAACAGACGCGAGTCCTATTTGCACTGTGTATGGCAATGGGAGCACAATAGTGACTTTCCTTACCAGAAAACCTCTCTTACTCGTAGGACAAAAAACTGCATGTGATTCAACTCCATTTACGACTGGGAAACAAACGCTAGCTCGCCTTACAAGAAACACACTCTGCTTTTGAGAAAAGAACACTCTTCTACTCTACTGTGTTTCCTATAGGGCCAAAACAGTGAGCTTGCTCAAAACAAAAGAATTGTGCTTCCTACACACACGGCCATATCTAGTTCAATTTTGCTTAGGAAACTGACAAGAACAGCAGATCCTCTTCCGTCCAATACAATGTACATGTTGGGAACAGACGCCAGTGCTACTTGCCCTGTGTGACAATGGGAGCGCAATAGTGACTCTTCTTACCAGAAAACAACTCTTGCTCGTAGAACCAGAAACTGCACGTGATTCAACTCCATTTAGGACTGGGAAACAAACGCTAGCTTGCCTTGCAGGAAACACACTCTGCTTTTGAGAAAAGAGCACTCTTCTACTCTACTGTGTTTCCTATGAGGTCCGAACACTGAGCTTTCTCAGAACCAAAGAACTGTGCTTCCTACACACACCTGCTATATCTAGTTCAATTCTACTTAGGAAACTGACAAGAACAGTAGCTCCTCTTCAGACCAATACACTGTACTTGCTGGGAACAGACGCGAGTGCTATTTGCACTGTGTATGGCAATGGGAACGCAATAGTGACTTTCCTTACCAGAAAACAACTCTTGCTCGTAGGACCAGCAACTGCAGGTGATTCAACTCCATTTAGGACTGGGAACCAAAAGCTAGGTCGCCTTACAAGAAACACAATCTGCATTTGAGAAAAGAGCACTCTTCTACTCTACTGTGTTTCCTATAGGGCCAGAACAGTGAGCTTGCTCAGATCAAAAGAACTGTGCTTCCTATACACACGGATACCTAGTTCAATTCTGCTTAGAAAACTGACAAGAACAGTAGATCCTCTTCAGTCCAATACAATGTACATGCTGGGAACAGACGCCAGTGCTATTTGCCCTGTGAATGACAATGGGAGCCCATTCGTGACTCTTCTTACCAGAAAACAACACTTGCTCGTAGGACCAAAAACTGCATGTGATTCAATTCCATTTAGGACTGGGAAACAAACGCTAGCTCGCCTTACAAGAAACACACTCTGCTTTTGAGAAAAGAGAACACTTATAGTCTAATGTGTTTCCTATTGGGCCAGAACAGTGAGCTTGCTCAGAACCAAAGAAATGTGCCTCCTACACACACGGGCTATATCTAGTTCAACACTGCTTAGGAAACTGACAAGAACAGTAGATCCTCTTCAGTCCAATACACTGTGCATGCTGGGAACAGACGCCAGTGCTATTTGCCCTGTGTATGACAATGGGAGCGCAATAGTGACTCTTCTAACCAGAAAACAACTCTTTCTCCTAGGACCGGAAACTGCATGGGATTCAACTTCATTTAGGACTGGGAAACAAACGCGAGCTCGCCTTACAAGAAACACATTCTGCTTTTGAGAAAAGAGCACTTTTCTACTCTAATGTGTTTCCTATAGGATTCGAACAATGAGCTTGCTCAGAACAAAAGAACTGTGCTTCCTAAACACACGGGCTACATCTAGTTCAACTCTGCTTAGAAAACTAACAAGAACAGTAGGTCCTCTTCAGTCCAAAACACTGTACATTTTGGGAACAGACACCAGTGCTATTTGGCCTGTGTATGATAATGAAAACGCAATAGTGACTCTTCTTACCAGAAAACAACTCTTGCTCGTAGGACCAGAAACTGCATGGGATTCAACTCCATATAGGACTGGGAAACAAACGCTAGCTCGCCTTACAAGAAACACACTCTGCTTTTGAGATATGATCACTCTTCTACTCTACTGTGTTTCCTATAGGGCCAGAACAGTGAGCTTGCTCAGAACAAAAGAACTCTGCTTCCTACACAAACGGGCCATATCTAGTTCAACTCTGCTTAGGAAACTGACAAGAACAGTAGCTCCAATTCAGTCCAATACACTGTACTTGCTGGGAATCGATGCGAGTCCTATTTGCACTGTGTATGGCAATGGGAGTACAATAGTGACTTTCCTTACCAGAAAACCACTCTTACTCGTAGGACAAAAAACTGCATGTGATTCAACTCCAATTACGACTGGGAAACAAACGCTAGCTCGCATTACAAGAAACACACTCTGCTTTTGAGAAAAGAGCAATCTTCTACTCTACTGTGTTTCCTATAGGGCCAAAAAAGTGAGCTTGCTCAAAACAAAAGAATTGTGCTTCCTACACACACAGCCATATCTAGTTCAATTTTGCTTAGGAAACTGACAAGAACAGCAGATCCTCTTCTGTCCAATACAATGTACATGTTGGGAACAGACGCCAGTGCTACTTGCCCTGTGTGACAATGGGAGCACAATAGTGACTCTTCTTACCAGAAAACAACTCTTGCTCGTAGAACCAGAAACTGCATGTGATTCAACTCCATTTAGGACTGGAAAACAAACGCTAGCTTGCCTTGCAAGAAACACACTCTGCTTTTGAGAAAAGAGCACTCTTCTACTCTACTGTGTTTCCTATGAGGTCCGAACACTGAGCTTGCTCAGAACCAAAGAACTGTGTTTCCTACACACACTGGCTATATCTAGTTCAACTCTACTTAAAAAACTGACAAGAAAAGTAGCTCCTCTTCAGACCAATACACTGTATTTGCTGGGAACAGACGCGAGTGCTATTTGCACTGTGTATGGCAATGGGAAGGCAATAGTGACTTTCCTTACCAGAAAACAACTCTTGCTCATAGGACCAGCAACTGCAGGTGATTCAACTCCATTTAGGACTGGGAAACAAATGCTAGGTTGCCTTACAAGAAACACAATCTGCTTTTGAGAATAGAGCACTCTTCTACTCTACTGTGTTTCCTATAGGGCCAGAACAGTGAGCTTGCTCAGATCAAAAGAACTGTGCTTCCTATACACACGGATACCTAGTTCAATTCTGCTTAGAAAACTGACAAGAACAGTAGATCCTCTTCAGTCCAATACAATGTACATGCTGGGAACAGACGCCAGTGCTATTTGCCCTGTGAATGACAATGGGAGCGCAATCGTGACTCTTCTTACCAGAAAATAACTCTTGCTCGTAGGACCAGAAACTGCATGTGATTCAAGTCCATTTATGACTGGGAAACAAACACTAGCTCGTCTTACAAGAAACACACTCTGCTTTTGAGAAAAGAGCACTCTTCTACTCTACTGTGTTTCTTATGGGGTCCGAACAGTGAGCTTGCTCAGAACAAAACAACTGTGCTTCCTACACACACGGGCCATATCTAGTTCAACTCTACTTAGGAAACTGACAAGAGCAGTAGCTTCTCTTCAGTCCAATACACTGTACTTGCTGGGAACAGACGCGAGTGCTATTTGCACTGTGTATGGCAATGGGAGCACAATAGTGACTTTCCTTACCAGTAAACCACTCTTGCTCATAGGACAAAAAACTGCATGTGATTAAACTCCATTTAGGACTGGGAAACAAACGCTAGCTCGCCTTACAAGAAACACACTCTGCTTTTGAGAAAAGAGAACTCTTCTACTCTACTGTGTATCCTATAGGGCCAAAACAGTGAGCTTGCTCAGAACAAAAGAATTGTGCTTCCTACACACACGGCCATATCTAGTTCAATTTTGCTTAGGAAACTGAGAAGAACAGTAGATCCTCTTCCGTCCAATACAATGTACATGTTGGGAACAGACGCCAGTGCTACTTGCCCTGTGTGAAAATGGGAGCGCAATAGTGACTCTTCTTACCAGATAACAACTCTTGCTCGTAGGACCAGAAATTGTATGTGATTCAACTCCATTTAAAACTGGGAAACAAACGCTAGCTCGCCTTACAGGAAACACACTCTGCTTTTGGGAAAAGAGCACACTTTTACTCCAATGTGTTTCCTATAGGGCCAGAACAGTGAGCTTGCTCAGAACAAAAGAACTGTGCTTCCTACACACACGGGCTATATCTAGTTCAACACTGCTTAGGAAACTGACAAGAACAGTAGCTCCTCTTCAGTCCAATACACTGTACATGCTGGGAACAGACGCCAGTGCTATTTGCCCTGTGTATTACAATGGGAACGCAATAGTGACTCTTCTTACCAGAAAACAACTCTTGCTCGTAGGACCAGAAACTGCATGGGATTCAACTCCATTTAGGACTGGGAAACAAACGATACCTTGCCTTACAAGAAACACACTCTGCTTTTGAGAAAAGAGCACTCTTCTACTCTACTGTGTTTCCTATGGGGTCTGAACAGTGAGCTTGCTCAGAACAAAAGAACTGTGCTTCCTACACACACGGAGCATATCTAGTTCAACGCTACTTAGGAAACTGACAAGAGCAGTAGCTCCTCTTCAGTCCAATACACTGTACTTGCTGGGAATAGATGCCAGTGCTATTTGCAATGTGTATGGCAATGTAAAGGCAATAGTGACTTTCCTTACCAGAAAACAACTCTTGCTCGTAGGACCAGAAACTGCATGTGATTCAACTCCATTTAGGACTGGGAAACAAACGGTAGCTCACCTACAAGAAACACACTCTGGTTTTGAGAAAAGAGCACTCTTCTACTCTACTGTGTTTCTTATGGGGTCTGAAAAGTGAGCTTGCTCAGAACAAAAGAACTGTGCTTCCTACACACACGGGCCATATCTAGTTCAACTCTGATTTGGAAACTGACAAGAACAGTAGCTCCAATTCAGTCCAATACACTGTTCTTGCTGCGAACAGACGCGAGTGCTATTTGTACTGTGTATGGCAATGGGAGCACAATAGTGACTTTCCTTACCAGTAAACCACTCTTGCTCATAGGACAAAAAACTGCATGTGATTGAACTCCATTTAGGACTGGGAAACAAACGCTAGCTCACCTTACAAGAAACACACTCTGCTTTTGAGAAAAGAGCACTCTTCTACTCTACTGTGTTTCCTATAGGGCCAAAACAGTGAGCTTGCTCAGAACAAAAGAATTGTGCTTCCTGCACACACAGCCATATCTAGTTCAATTTTGCTTAGGAAACTGACAAGAACAGTAGATCCTCTTCAGTTCAATACACTCTACATGCTAGGAACAGACGCCAGTGCTATTTGCCCTCTGGGCGAGTGGGTGCGCAATCGTGTCTCTTCTTACCAGAAAACAACTCTTGCTCGTAGAACCAGAAACTGCATGTGATTCAACTCCATTTAGGACTGGGAAACAAATGCTAGCTTGCCTTGCAAGAAACACACTCTGCTTTTGAGAAAAGAGCACTCTTCTACTGTACTGTGTTTCCTATGAGGTCCGAACACTGAGCTTGCTCAGAAACAAAGAACTGTGCTTCCTACACACACCGGCTATATCTAGTTCAACTCTACTTAGGAAACTGACAAGAACAGTAGCTCCTCTTCAGACCAATACACTGTACTTGCTGGGAACAGACGCGAGTGCTATTTGCACTGTGGATGGCAATGGGAAGGCAATAGTGACTTTCCTTACCAGAAAACAACTCTTGCTCGTAGGACCACCAACTGCAGGTGATTCAACTCCATTTAGGACTGGGAAACAAATGCTAGGTCGCCTTACAAGAAACACAATCTGCTTTTGAGAAAAGAGCACTCTTCTACTCTACTGTGTTTCCAATAGGGCCAGAACAGTGAGCTTGCTCAGATCAAAAGAACTGTGCTTCCTATACTCACGGATACCTAGTTCAATTCTGCTTAGAAAACTGACAAGAAAAGTAGATCCTTTTCAGTCCAATACAATGTACATGCTGGGAACAGACGCCAGTGCTATTTGCCCTGTGAATGACAATGGGAGCGCAATCGTGACTCTTCTTACCAGAAAATAACTCTTCCTCGTAGGACCAGAAACTGCATGTGATTCAACTCCATTTAGGACTGGGAAACAAACACTAGCTCGCCTTACAAGAAACACACTCTGCTTTTGAGAAAAGAGCACTCTTCTTCTCTACTGTGTTTCCTAGGGGGCCGGACAGTGAGCTTGCTCAGAACGAAAGAACTGTGCTTCCTACACACACGGGCCATATCTAGTTCAACTCTGCTTTATAAACTGACAAGAACAGTAGCTCCAATTCAGTCCAATACACTATACTTGCTGGGAACAGACGCGAGTGCTATTTGCACTGTGTATGGCAATGGGAGCACAATAGTGACTTTCCTTACCAGTAAACCACTCTTGCTCATAGGACAAAAAACTGCATGTGATTAAACTCCATTTAGGACTGGGAAACAAACGCTAGCTCGCCTTACAAGAAACTCACTCTGCTTTTGAGAAAAGAGAACTCTTCTACTCTACTGTGTATCCTATAGGGCCAAAACAGTGAGCTTGCTCAGAACAAAAGAATTGTGCTTCCTACACACACGGCCATATCTAGTTCAATTTTGCTTAGGAAACTGAGAAGAACAGTAGATCCTCTTCCGTCCAATACAATGTACATGTTGGGAACAGACGCCAGTGCTACTTGCCCTGTGTGAAAATGGGAGCGCAATAGTGACTCTTCTTACCAGATAACAACTCTTGCTCATAGGACCAGAAATTGCATGTGATTCAACTCCATTTAAAACTGGGAAACAAACGCTAGCTCGCCTTACAGGAAACACACTCTGCTTTTGGGAAAAGAGCACACTTTTACTCTAATGTGTTTCCTATAGGGCCAGAACAGTGAGCTTGCTCAGAACAAAAGAACTGTGCTTCCTACACACACGGGCTATATCTAGTTCAACACTGCTTAGGAAACTGACAAGAACAGTAGCTCCTCTTCGATCCAATACACTGTACATGCTGGGAACAGAAGCCAGTGCTATTTGCCCTGTGTATTACAATGGGAACGCAATAGTGACTCTTCTTACCAGAAAACAACTCTTGCTCGTAGGACCAGAAACTGCATGGGATTCAACTCCATTTAGGACTGGGAAACAAACGATACCTTGCCTTACAAGAAACACACTCTGCTTTTGAGAAAAGAGCACTCTTCTACTCTACTGTGTTTCCTATGGGGTCTGAACAGTGAGCTTGCTCAGAACAAAAGAACTGTGCTTCCTACACACACGGGCCATATCTAGTTCAATTCTGCTTAGGAAACTGACAAGAACAGTAGATCCTCTTCAGTCCAATACACTGTGCATGCTGGGAACAGACGCGAGTGCTATTTGCCCTGTGTATGACAATGGGAGCGCAATAGTGACTCTTTTAACCAGAAAAAAACTCTTTCTCCTAGGACCGGAAACTGCATGGGATTCAACTCCATTTAGGACTGGGAAACAAACGCTAGCTCGCCTTACAAGAAACACACTCTGCTTTTGAGAAAAGAGCACTCTTCTACTCTAATGTGTTTCCTATAGGGCCAGTACAGTGGGCTTGCTCAGAACAAAAGAACTGTGCTTCCTACACACACGGGCCATATCTAGTTCAACTCTGCTTAGGAAACTGACAAGAACAGTAGCTCCAATTCAGTCCAATACACTGTACTTGCTGGGAACAGACGCGAGTCCTATTTGCACTGTGTATGGCAATGGGAGCACAATAGTGACTTTCCTTACCAGAAAACCTCTCTTACTCGTAGGACAAAAAACTGCATGTGATTCAACTCCATTTACGACTGGGAAACAAACGCTAGCTTGCCTTACAAGAAACACACTCTGCTTTTGAGAAAAGAGCACTCTTCTACTCTACTGTGTTTCCTATAGGGCCAAAACAGTGAGCTTGCTCAAAACAAAAGAATTGTGCTTCCTACACACACGGCCATATCTAGTTCAATTTTGCTTAGGAAACTGACAAGAACAGCAGATCCTCTTCCGTCCAATACAATGTACATGTTGGGAACAGACGCCAGTGCTACTTGCCCTGTGTGACAATGGGAGCGCAATAGTGACTCTTCTTACCAGAAAACAACTCTTGCTCGTAGAACCAGAAACTGCATGTGATTCAACTCCATTTAGGACTGGGAAACAAACGCTAGCTTGCCTTGCAAGAAACACACTCTGCTTTTGAGAAAAGAGCACTCTTCTACTCTACTGTGTTTCCTATGAGGTCCGAACACTGAGCTTGCTCAGAACCAAAGAACTGTGCTTCCTACACACACCTGCTATATCTAGTTCAATTCTACTTAGGAAACTGACAAGAACAGTAGCTCCTCTTCAGACCAATACACTGTACTTGCTGGGAACAGACGCGAGTGCTATTTGCACTGTGTATGGCAATGGGAACGCAATAGTGACTTTCCTTACCAGAAAACAACTCTTGCTCATAGGACCAGCAACTGCAGGTGATTCAACTCCATTTAGGACTGGGAAACAAAAGCTAGGTCGCCTTACAAGAAACACAATCTGCATTTGAGAAAAGAGCACTCTTCTACTCTACTGTGTTTCCTATAGGGCCAGAACAGTGAGCTTGCTCAGATCAAAAGAACTGTGCTTCCTATACACACGGATACCTAGTTCAATTCTGCTTAGAAAACTGACAAGAACAGTAGATCCTCTTCAGTCCAATACAATGTACATGCTGGGAACAGACGCCAGTGCTATTTGCCCTGTGAATGACAATGGGAGCCCATTCGTGACTCTTCTTACCAGAAAACAACACTTGCTCGTAGGACCAAAAACTGCATGTTATTCAATTCCATTTAGGACTGGGAAACAAACGCTAGCTCGCCTTACAAGAAACACACTCTGCTTTTGAGAAAAGAGAACACTTATAGTCTAATGTGTTTCCTATTGGGCCAGAACAGTGAGCTTGCTCAGAACCAAAGAAATGTGCCTTCTACACACACGGGCTATATCTAGTTCAACACTGCTTAGGAAACTGACAAGAACAGTAGATCCTCTTCAGTCCTATACACTGTGCATGCTGGGAACAGACGCCAGTGCTATTTGCCCTGTGTATGACAATGGGAGCGCAATAGTGACTCTTCTAACCAGAAAACAACTCTTTCTCCTAGGAGCGGAAACTGCATGGGATTCAACTTCATTTAGGACTGGGAAACAAACGCGAGCTCGCCTTACAAGAAACACATTCTGCTTTTGAGAAAAGAGCACTTTTCTACTCTAATGTGTTTCCTATAGGATTCGAACAATGAGCTTGCTCAGAACAAAAGAACTGTGCTTCCTAAACACACGGGCTACATCTAGTTCAACTCTGCTTAGAAAACTAACAAGAACAGTAGGTCCTCTTCAGTCCAAAACACTGTACATTTTGGGAACAGACACCAGTGCTATTTGGCCTGTGTATGATAATGAAAACGCAATAGTGACTCTTCTTACCAGAAAACAACTCTTGCTCGTAGGACCAGAAACTGCATGGGATTCAACTCCATATAGGACTGGGAAACAAACGCTAGCTCGCCTTACAAGAAACACACTCTGCTTTTGAGATATGATCACTCTTCTACTCTACTGTGTTTCCTATAGGGCCAGAACAGTGAGCTTGCTCAGAACAAAAGAACTCTGCTTCCTACACACACGGGCCATATCTAGTTCAACTCTGCTTAGGAAAATGACAAGAACAGTAGCTCCAATTCAGTCCAATACACTGTACTTGCTGGGAATAGATGCGAGTCCTATTTGCACTGTGTATGGCAATGGGAGCACAATAGTGACTTTCCTTACCAGAAAACCACTCTTACTCGTAGGACAAAAATCTGCATGTGATTCAACTCCATTTACGACTGGGAAACAAACGCTAGCTCGCATTACAAGAAACACACTCTGCTTTTGAGAAAAGAGCAATCTTCTACTCTACTGTGTTTCCTATAGGGCCAAAAAAGTGAGCTTGCTCAAAACAAAAGAATTGTGCTTCCTACACACACAGCCATATCTAGTTCAATTTTGCTTAGGAAACTGACAAGAACAGCAGATCCTCTTCTGTCCAATACAATGTACATGTTGGGAACAGACGCCAGTGCTACTTGCCCTGTGTGACAATGGGAGCACAATAGTGACTCTTCTTACCAGAAAACAACTCTTGCTCGTAGAACCAGAAACTGCATGTGATTCAACTCCATTTAGGACTGGAAAACAAACGCTAGCTTGCCTTGCAAGAAACACACTCTGCTTTTGAGAAAAGAGCACTCTTCTACTCTACTGTGTTTCCTATGAGGTCCGAACACTGAGCTTGCTCAGAACCAAAGAACTGTGTTTCCTACACACACTGGCTATATCTAGTTCAACTCTACTTAGGAAACTGACAAGAAAAGTAGCTCCTCTTCAGACCAATACACTGTATTTGCTGGGAACAGACGCGAGTGCTATTTGCACTGTGTATGGCAATGGGAAGGCAATAGTGACTTTCCTTACCAGAAAACAACTCTTGCTCATAGGACCAGCAACTGCAGGTGATTCAACTCCATTTAGGACTGGGAAACAAATGCTAGGTTGCCTTACAAGAAACACAATCTGCTTTTGAGAAAAGAGCACTCTTCTACTCTACTGTGTTTCCTATAGGGCCAGAACAGTGAGCTTGCTCAGATCAAAAGAACTGTGCTTCCTATACACACGGATACCTAGTTCAATTCTGCTTAGAAAACTGACAAGAACAGTAGATCCTCTTCAGTCCAATACAATGTACATGCTGGGAACAGACGCCAGTGCTATTTGCCCTGTGAATGACAATGGGAGCGCAATCGTGACTCTTCTTACCAGAAAATAACTCTTGCTCGTAGGACCAGAAACTGCATGTGATTCAAGTCCATTTATGACTGGGAAACAAACACTAGCTCTTCTTACAAGAAACACACTCTGCTTTTGAGAAAAGAGCACTCTTCTTCTCTACTGTGTTTCTTATGGGGTCCGAACAGTGAGCTTGCTCAGAACAAAACAACTGTGCTTCCTACACACACGGGCCATATCTAGTTCAACTCTACTTAGGAAACTGACAAGAGCAGTAGCTTCTCTTCAGTCCAATACACTGTACTTGCTGGGAACAGACGCGACTGCTATTTGCACTGTGTATGGCAATAGGAGCACAATATTGACTTTCCTTACCAGTAAACCACTCTTGCTCATAGGACAAAAAACTGCATGTGATTAAACTCCATTTAGGACTGGGAAACAAACACTAGCTCGCCTTACAAGAAACACACTCTGCTTTTGAGAAAAGAGAACTCTTCTACTCTACTGTGTATCCTATAGGGCCAAAACAGTGAGCTTGCTCAGAACAAAACAATTGTGCTTCCTACACAGGGCTATATCTAGTTCAATTATGCTTAGGAAACTGAGAAGAACAGTAGATCCTCTTCCGTGCAATACAATGTACATGTTGGGAACAGACGCCAGTGCTACTTGCCCTGTGTGAAAATGGGAGCGCAATCGTGACTCTTCTTACCAGAAAACAACTCTTGCTCGTAGGACCAGAAACTGCATGGGATTCAACTCCATTTAGGACTTTGAAACAAACGATACCTTGCCTTACAAGAAACACACTCTGCTTTTGAGAAAAGAGCACTCTTCTACTCTACTGTGTTTCCTATGGTGTCTGAACAGTGAGCTTGCTCAGAACAAAAGAACTGTGCATCCTACACACACGAGCCATATCTAGTTCAACTCTACTTAGGAAACTGACAAGAACAGTAGCTCCTCTTCAGTCCAATACACTGTACTTGCTGGGAACAGACGCGAGGGCTATTTGCACTGTGTATGGCAATGGGAGCACAACAGTGACTTTCCTTACCAGAAAACAACTCTTGCTCGTAGGACCAGAAACTGCAGGTGATTCAAATCCATTTGGGACTGGGAAACAAACGCTAGGTCGCCTTGCAAGAAACACTCTCTGCTTTTGAGAAAAGAGCACTCTTCTACTCTACTGTGATTCCTATAAGGCCAGAACAGTGAGCTTGCTCAGAACAAAAGAACTGTGCTTCCTATACACACGGCCATATCTAGTTCAATTCTGCTTAGGAAACTGACAAGAACAGTAGATCCTCTTCAGTCCAATACACTCTACATGCTGGGAACAGACGCCAGTGCTATTTGCCCTATGGGCAAATGGGTGCGCAACAGTGACTCTTCCTACCAGAAAACAACTCTTGCTCGTAGGACCAGAAACTGCATGTGATTCAACTCCATTTAGGACTGGGAAACAAACGGTAGCTCACCTACAAGAAACACACTCTGGTTTTGAGAAAAGAGCACTCTTCTACTCTACTGTGTTTCCTATGGGGTCCGAACAGTGAGCTTGCTCAGAACAAAAGAACTGTGCTTCCTACACACACGGGCCATATCTAGTTCAACTCTACTTAGGAAACTGACAAGAGCAGTAGCTCCTCTTCAGTCCAATACACTGTACTTGCTGTGAACAGACGCGAGAGCTATTTGCCCTGTGTATGGCAATGGGAGCGCAATAGTGACTTTCCTTACCAGAAAACAACTCTTGCTCGTAGGACCAAAAACTGCATGTGATTAAACTCCATTTAGGACTGGGAAACAAACGCTAGCTCGCCTTACAAGAAACACACTCTGCTTTTGAGAAAAGAGAACTCTTCTACTCTACTGTGTATCCTATAGGGCCAAAACAGTGAGCTTGCTCAGAACAAAACAATTGTGCTTCCTACACAGGGCTATATCTAGTTCAATTTTGCTTAGGAAACTGAGAAGAACAGTAGATCCTCTTCCATGCAATACAATGTACATGTTGGGAACAGACGCCAGTGCTACTTGCCCTGTGTGAAAATGGGAGCGCAATCGTGACTCTTCTTACCAGAAAACAACTCTTGCTCGTAGGACCAGAAACTGCATGGGATTCAACTCCATTTAGGACTGGGAAACAAACGATACCTTGCCTTACAAGAAACACACTCTGCTTTTGAGAAAAGAGCACTCTTCTACTCTACTGTGTTTCCTATGGTGTCTGAACAGTGAGCTTGCTCAGAACAAAAGAACTGTGCATCCTACACACACGAGCCATATCTAGTTCAACTCTACTTAGGAAACTGACAAGAACAGTAGCTCCTCTTCAGTCCAATACACTGTACTTGCTGGGAACAGACGCGAGGGCTATTTGCACTGTGTATGGCAATGGGAGCACAACAGTGACTTTCCTTACCAGAAAACAACTCTTTCTCGTAGGACCAGAAACTGCAGGTGATTCAAATCCATTTGGGACTGGGAAACAAACGCTAGGTCGCCTTGCAAGAAACACTCTCTGCTTTTGAGAAAAGAGCACTCTTCTACTCTACTGTGATTCCTATAGGGCCAGAACAGTGAGCTTGCTCAGAACAAAAGAACTGTGCTTCCTATACACACGGCCATATCTAGTTCAATTCTGCTTAGGAAACTGACAAGAACAGTAGATCCTCTTCAGTCCAATACACTCTACATGCTGGGAACAGACGCCAGTGCTATTTGCCCTCTGGGCAAATGGGTGCGCAATAGTGACTCTTCCTACCAGAAAACAACTCTTGCTCGTAGGACCAGAAACTGCATGTGATTCAACTCCATTTAGGACTGGGAAACAAACGGTAGCTCACCTACAAGAAACACACTCTGGTTTTGAGAAAAGAGCACTCTTCTACTCTACTGTGTTTCCTATGGGGTCCGAACAGTGAGCTTGCTCAGAAAAAAAGAACTGTGCTTCCTACACACACGGGCCATATCTAGTTCAACTCTACTTAGGAAACTGACAAGAGCAGTAGCTCCTCTTCAGTCCAATACACTGTACTTGCTGTGAACAGACGCGAGAGCTATTTGCCCTGTGTATGGCAATGGGAGCGCAATAGTGACTTTCCTTACCAGAAAACAACTCTTGCTCGTAGGACCAAAAACTGCATGTGATTCAATTCCATTTAGGACTGGGAAACAAACGCTAGCTAGTTTTACAAGAAACACACTCTGCTTTTGAGAAAAGAGAACACTTTTACTCTAATGTGTTTCCTATAGGGCCAGAACAGTGAGCTTGCTCAGAACCAAAGAACTGTGCTTCCTACACACACGAGCTATATCTAGTTCAACACTGCTTAGGAAACTGACAAGAACAGTAGATCCTCTTCAGTCCAATACACTGTATATGCTGGGAACAGACGACAGTGCTATTTGCCCTGTGTATGTCAATGGGAGCACAATAGTGACTTTCCTTACCAGAAAACAACTCTTGGTCGTAGGACCAAAAACTGCATGTATTCAATTCCATTTATGACTGGGAAACAAATGCTAGCTCGCCTTACAAGAAACACACTCCGCTTTTGAGAAAATAGCACTCTTCTACTCTACTGTGTTTCCTATAGGGCCAAAACAATGAGCTTGCTCAAAACAAAAGAATTGTGCTTCCTACACACACGTCCATATCTAGTTCAATTTTGCTTAAGAAACTGACAAGAACAGCAGATCCTCTTCCGTCCAATACAATGTACATGTTGGGAAAAGACGCCAGTGCTACTTGCCCTGTGTGACAATGGGAGCGCAATAGTGACTCTTCTTACCAGAAAACAACTCTTGCTCGTAGAACCAGAAACTGCATGTGATTCAACTCCATTTAGGACTGGGAAACAAACGCTAGCTTGCCTTGCAAGAAACACACTCTGCTTTTGAGAAAAGAGCACTCTTCTACTCTACTGTGTTTCCTATGAGGTCCGAACACTGAGCTTGCTCAGAACCAAAGAACTGTGCTTCCTACACACACCGGCTATATCTAGTTCAACTCTCCTTAGTAAGCTGACAAGAACAGTAGCTCCTCTTCACATCAATACACTGTACTTGCTGGGAACAGACGCGAGTGCTATTTGCACTGTGTATGGCAATGGGAACACAATAGTGACTTTCCTTACCAGAAAACAACTCTTGCTCGTAGGACCGCCAACTGCAGGTGATTCAACTCCATTTAGGACTGGGAAACAAATGCTAGGTCGCCTTACAAGAAACACAATCTGCTTTTGAGAAAAGAGCACTCTTCTACTCTACTGTGTTTCCTATAGGGCCAGAACAGTGAGCTTGGTCAGAACAAAAGAACTGTGCTTCCTATACACACGGATACCTAGTTCAATTCTGCTTAGAAAACTGACAAGAACAGTAGATCCTCTTCAGTCCAATACAATGTACATGCTGGGAACAGACGCCTGTGCTATTTGCCCTGTGAATGACAATGGGAGCGCAATCGTGACTCTTCTTACCAGAAAACAACTCTTGCTCGTAGAACCAGAAACTGCATGTGATTCAACTCCATTTAGGACTGGGAAACAAATGCTAGCTTGCCTTGCAAGAAACACACTCTGCTTTTGAGAAAAGAGCACTCTTCTTCTCTACTGTGTTTCCTATGGGGTCCGAACAGTGAGCTTGCTCAGAACGAAAGAACTGTGCTTCCTACACACACGGGCCATATCTAGTTCAACTCTGCTTTATAAACTGACAAGAACAGTAGCTCCAATTCAGTCCAATACACTGCACTTGCTGGGAACAGACGCGAGTGCTATTTGCACTGTGTATGGCAATGGGAGCACAATAGTGACTTTCCTTACCAGTAAACCACTCTTGCTCATAGGACAAAAAACTGCATGTGATTAAACTCCATTTAGGACTGGGAAACAAACGCTAGCTCGCCTTACAAGAAACACACTCTGCTTTTGAGAAAAGAGAACTCTTCTACTCTACTGTGTATCCTATAGGGCCAAAACAGTGAGCTTGCTCAGAACAAAAGAATTGTGCTTCCTACACACACGGCCATATCTAGTTCAATTTTGCTTAGGAAACTGAGAAGAACAGTAGATCCTCTTCCATCCAATACAATGTACATGTTGGGAACAGACGCCAGTGCTACTTGCCCTGTGTGAAAATATGAGCGCAATAGTGACTCTTCTTACCAGATAACAACTCTTGCTCGTAGGACAGGAAATTGCATGTGATTCAACTCCTTTTAAAACTGGGAAACAAACGCTAGCTCGCCTTACATGAAACACACTCTGCTTTTGGGAAAAGAGCACACTTTTACTCTAATGTGTTTCCTATAGGGCCAGAACAGTGAGCTTGCTCAGAACAAAAGAACTGTGCTTCCTACACACACGGGCTATATCTAGTTCAACACTGCTTAGGAAACTGACAAGAACAGTAGATCCTCTTCAGTCCAATACACTGTATATGCTGGGAACAGACGCCAGTGCTATTTGCCCTGTGTATGGCAACGGGAGCACAATAGTGACTTTCCTTACCAGAAAACAACTCTTGGTCGTAGGACCAAAAACTGCATGTGATTCAATTCCATTTATGACTGGGAAACAAATGCTAGCTCGCCTTACAA
This sequence comes from Peromyscus eremicus, assembly GCF_949786415.1. Lineage (NCBI taxonomy): Eukaryota > Metazoa > Chordata > Mammalia > Rodentia > Cricetidae > Peromyscus > Peromyscus eremicus. The sequence continues at coordinate 1,628,647 of NW_026734294.1, forward strand.
GAAACACACTCCGCTTTTGAGAAAATAGCACTCTTCTACTCTACTGTGTTTCCTATAGGGCCAAAACAGTGAGCTTGCTCAAAACAAAAGAATTGTGCTTCCTACACACACGGCCATATCTAGTTCAATTTTGCTTAGGAAACTGACAAGAACAGCAGATCCTCTTCCGTCCAATACAATGTACATGTTGGGAACAGACGCCAGTGCTACTTGCCCTGTGTGACAATGGGAGCGCAATAGTGACTCTTCTTACCAGAAAACAACTCTTGCTCGTAGAACCAGAAACTGCATGTGATTCAACTCCATTTAGGACTGGGAAACAAACGCTAGCTTGCCTTGCAAGAAACACACTCTGCTTTTGAGAAAAGAGCACTCTTCTACTCTACTGTGTTTCCTATGAGGTCCGAACACTGAGCTTGCTCAGAACCAAAGAACTGTGTTTCCTACACACACCGGCTATATCTAGTTCAACTCTCCTTAGGAAACTGACAAGAACAGTAGCTCCTCTTCACACCAATACACTGTACTTGCTGGGAACAGACGTGAGTGCTATTTGCACTGTGTATGGCAATGGGAACGCAATAGTGACTTTCCTTACCAGAAAACAACTCTTGCTCGTAGGACCACCAACTGCAGGTGATTCAACTCCATTTAGGACTGGGAAACAAATGCTAGGTCGCCTTACAAGAAACACAATCTGCTTTTGAGAAAAGAGCACTCTTCTACTCTACTGTGTTTCCTATAGGGCCAGAACAGTGAGCTTGGTCAGAACAAAAGAACTGTGCTTCCTATACACACGGATACCTAGTTCAATTCTGCTTAGAAAACTGACAAGAACAGTAGATCCTCTTCAGTTCAATACAATGTACATGCTGGGAACAGATGCCTGTGCTATTTGCCCTGTGAATGACAATGGGAGCGCAATCGTGACTCTTCTTACCAGAAAACAACTCTTGCTCGTAGAACCAGAAACTGCATGTGATTCAACTCCATTTAGGACTGGGAAACAAATGCTAGCTTGCCTTGCAAGAAATACACTCTGCTTTTGAGAAAAGAGCACTCTTCTACTCTACTGTGTTTCCTATGAGGTCTGAACACTGAGCTTGCTCAGAACCAAAGAACTGTGCTTCCTACACACACCGGCTATATCTAGTTCAACTCTACTTAGGAAACTGACAAGAACAGTAGCTCCTCTTCAGACCAATACACTGTACTTGCTGGGAACAGACGCGAGTGCTATTTGCACTGTGTATGGCAATGGGAACGCAATAGTGACTTTCCTTACCAGAAAACAACTCTTGCTCGTAGGACCAGCAACTGCAGGTGATTCAACTCCATTTAGGACTAGGAAACAAATGCTAGGTCGCCTTACAAGAAACACAATCTGCTTTTGAGAAAAGAGCACTCTTCTACTCTACTGTGTTTCCAATAGGGCCAGAACAGTGAGCTTGCTCAGATCAAAAGAACTGTGCTTCCTATACACACGGATACCTAGTTCAATTCTCCTTAGAAAACTGACAAGAACAGTTGATCCTCTTCAGTCCAATACAATGTACATGCTGGGAACAGACGCCAGTGCTATTTGCCCTGTGAATGACTATGGGAGTGCAATCGTGACTCTTCTTACCAGAAAAAAACTCTTGCTCGTAGGACCAGAAACTGCATGTGATTCAACTCCATTTAGGACTGGGAAACAAACACTAGCTCGCCTTACAAGAAACACACTCTGCTTTTGAGAAAAGAGCACTCTTCTTCTCTACTGTGTTTCCTAGGGGGCCGGACAGTGAGCTTGCTCAGAACGAAAGAACTGTGCTTCCTACACACACGGGCCATATCTAGTTCAACTCTGCTTTATAAACTGACAAGAACAGTAGCTCCAATTCAGTCCAATACACTGCACTTGCTGGGAACAGACGCGAGTGCTATTTGCACTGTGTATGGCAATGGGAGCACAATAGTGACTTTCCTTACCAGTAAACCACTCTTGCTCATAGGACAAAAAACTGCATGTGATTAAACTCCATTTAGGACTGGGAAACAAACGCTAGCTCGCCTTACAAGAAACACACTCTGCTTTTGAGAAAAGAGCACTCTTCTACTCTACTGTGTATCCTATAGGGCCAAAACAGTGAGCTTGCTCAGAACAAAAGAATTGTGCTTCCTACACACACGGCCATATCTAGTTCAATTTTGCTTAGGAAACTGAGAAGAACAGTAGATCCTCTTAAGTCCAATACAATGTACATGTTGGGAACAGACGCCAGTGCTTCTTGCCCTGTGTGAAAATGTGAACGCAATAGTGACTCTTCTTACCAGATAACAACTCTTGCTCGTAGGACCAGAAATTGCATGTGATTCAACTCCATTTAAAACTGGGAAACAAATGCTAGCTTGCCTTACAGGAAACACACTCTGCTTTTGGGAAAAGAGCACACTTTTACTCTAATGTGTTTCCTATAGGGCCAGAACAGTGAGCTTGCTCAGAACAAAAGAACTGTGCTTCCTACACACACGGGCTATATCTAGTTCAACACTGCTTAGGAAACTGACAAGAACAGTAGCTCCTCTTCAGTCCAATACACTGTACATGCTGGGAACAGACGCCAGTGCTATTTGCCCTGTGTATTACAATGGGAACGCAATAGTGACTCTTCTTACCAGAAAACAACTCTTGCTCGTAGGACCAGAAACTGCATGGGATTCAACTCCATTTAGGACTGGGAAACAAACGCTAGCTCGCCTCACAAGAAACACACTCTGCTTTTGAGAAAAGAGCACTCTTCTACTCTAATGTGTTTCCTATAGGGCCAGAACAGTGAGCTTGCTCAGAACAAAAGAACTGTGCTTCCTACACACACGGGACATATCTAGTTCAACTCTGCTTAGGAAACTGACAAGAACAGTAGCTCCAATTCAGTCCAATACACTGTACTTGCTGGGAACAGACGCGAGTCCTATTTGCACTGTGTATGGCAATGGGAGCACAATAGTGACTTTCCTTACCAGAAAACCACTCTTACTCGTAGGACAAAAAACTGCATGTGATTCAACTCCATTTACGACTGGGAAACAAACACTAGCTCGCCTTACAAGAAACACACTCTGCTTTTGAGAAAAGAGCACTCTTCTACTCTACTGTGTTTCCTATAGGGCCAAAACAGTGAGCTTGCTCAAAACAAAAGAATTGTGCTTCCTACACACACGGCCATATCTAGTTCAATTTTGCTTAGGAAACTGACAAGAACAGCAGATCCTCTTCCGTCCAATACAATGTACATGTTGTGAACAGACGCCAGTGCTGCTTGCCCTGTGTGGCAATGGGAGTGCAATAGTGACTCTTCTTACCAGAAAACAACTCTTGCTCATAGAACCAGAAACTGCATGTGATTCAACTCCATTTAGGACTGGGAAACAAACGCTAGCTTGCCTTGCAAGAAACACACTCTGCTTTTGAGAAAAGAGCACTCTTCTACTCTACTGTGTTTCCTATGAGGTCCGAACACTGAGCTTGCTCAGAACCAAAGAACTGTGCTTCCTACACACACCGGCTATATCTAGTTCAACTCTCCTTAGGAAACTGACAAGAACAGTAGCTCCTCTTCAGACCAATACACTGTACTTGCTGGGAACAGACGCGAGTGCTATTTGCACTGTGTATGGCAATGGGAACGCAATAGTGACTTTCCTTACCAGAAAACAACTCTTGCTCGTAGGACCAGCAACTGCAGGTGATTCAACTCCATTTAGGACTGGGAAACAAAAGCTAGGTCGCCTTACAAGAAACACAATCTGCATTTGAGAAAAGAGCACTCTTCTACTCTACTGTGTTTCCTATAGGGCCAGAACAGTGAGCTTGCTCAGATCAAAAGAACTGTGCTTCCTATACACACGGATACCTAGTTCAATTCTGCTTAGAAAACTGACAAGAACAGTAGATCCTCTTCAGTCCAATACAAGGTATATGCTGGGAACAGACGCCAGTGCTATTTGCCCTGTGAATGACAATGGGAGCGCAATCGTGACTCTTCTTACCAGAAAACAACTCTTGCTCGTAGGACCAAAAACTGCATGTGATTCAATTCCATTTAGGACTGGGAAACAAACGCTAGCTCGCCTTACAAGAAACACACTCTGCTTTTGAGAAAAGAGAACACTTATAGTCTAATGTGTTTCCTATTGGGCCAGAACAGTGAGCTTGCTCAGAACCAAAGAAATGTGCCTCCTACACACACGGGCTATATCTAGTTCAACACTGCTTAGGAAACTGACAAGAACAGTAGATCCTCTTCAGTCCAATACACTGTGCATGCTGGGAACAGACGCCAGTGCTATTTGCCCTGTGTATGACAATGGGAGCGCAATAGTGACTCTTCTAACCAGAAAACAACTCTTTCTCCTAGGACCGGAAACTGCATGGGATTCAACTCCATTTAGGACTGGGAAACAAACGCTAGCTCGCCTTACAAGAAACACATTCTGCTTTTGAGAAAAGAGCACTTTTCTACTCTAATGTGTTTCCTATAGGGTTCGAACAATGAGCTTGCTCAGAACAAAAGAACTGTGCTTCCTAAACACACGGGCTACATCTAGTTCAACTCTGCTTAGAAAACTAACAAGAACAGTAGGTCCTCTTCAGTCCAAAACACTGTACATTTTGGGAACAGACACCAGTGCTATTTGGCCTGTGTATGACAATGAAAACGCAATAGTGACTCTTCTTACCAGAAAACAACTCTTGCTCGTAGGACCAGAAACTGCATGGGATTCAACTCCATATAGGACTGGGAAACAAACGCTAGCTCGCCTTACAAGAAACACACTCTGATTTTGAGATATGATCACTCTTCTACTCTACTGTGGTTCCTATAGGGCCATACAGTGAGCTTGCTCAGAACAAAAGAACTGTGCTTCCTACACACACGGGCCATATCTAGTTCAACTCTACTTAGGAAACTGACAAGAACAGTAGCTCCTCTTCAGTCCAATACACTGTACTTGCTGGGAACAGACGCGAGGGCTATTTGCACTGTGTATGGCAATGGGAGCACAACAGTGACTTTCCTTACAAGAAAACAACTCTTGCTCGTAGGACCAGAAACTGCAGGTGATTCAACGCCATTTCGGACTGGGAAACAAACGCTAGGTCGCCTTCCAAGAAACACACTCTGCTTTTGAGAAAAGAGCACTCTTCTACTCTACTGTGATTCCTATAGGGCCAGAACAGTGAGCTTGCTCAGAACAAAAGAACTGTGCTTCCTATACACACGGCCATATCTAGTTCAATTCTGCTTAGGAAACTGACAAGAACAGTAGATCCTCTTCAGTCCAATACACTCTACATGCTGGGATCAGACGCCAGTGCTATTTGCCCTCTGGGCAAATGGGTGCGCAATCGTGACTCTTCCTACCAGAAAACAACTCTTGCTCGTAGGACCAGAAACTGCATGTGATTCAACTCCATTTAGGACTGGGAAACAAACGGTAGCTCACCTACAAGAAACACACTCTGGTTTTGAGAAAAGAGCACTCTTCTACTCTACTGTGTTTCCTATGAGGTCCGAACACTGAGCTTGCTCAGAACAAAAGAACTGTGCTTCCTACACACACGGGCCATATCTAGTTCAACTCTACTTAGGAAACTGACAAGAGCAGTAGCTCCTCTTCAGTCCAATACACTGTACTTGCTGTGAACAGACGCGAGAGCTATTTGCCCTGTGTATGGCAATGGGAGCGCAATAGTGACTTTCCTTACCAGAAAACAACTCTTGCTCTTAGGACCAAAAACTGCATGTGATTCAATTCCATTTAGGACTGGGAAACAAACGCTAGCTAGCCTTACAAGAAACACACTCTGCTTTTGACAAAAGAGAACACTTTTACTCTAATGTGTTTCCTATAGGGCCAGAACAGTGAGCTTGCTCAGAACCAAAGAACTGTGCTTCCTACACACACCGGCTATATCTAGTTCAACTCTACTTAGGAAACTGACAAGAACAGTAGCTCCTCCTCAGACCAATACACTGTACTTGCTGGGAACAGACGCGAGTGCTATTTGCACTGTGTATGGCAATGGGAACGCAATAGTGACTTTCCTTACCAGTAAACAACTCTTGCTCGTAGGACCACCAACTGCAGGTGATTCAACTCCATTTAGGACTGGGAAACAAATGCTAGGTCGCCTTACAAGAAACACAATCTGCTTTTGAGAAAAGAGCACTCTTCTACTCTACTGTGTTTCCTATAGGGCCAGAACAGTGAGCTTGCTCAGATCAAAAGAACTGTGCTTCCTATACACACGGATACCTAGTTCAATTCTGCTTAGAAAACTGACAAGAACAGTAGATCCTCTTCAGTCCAATACAAGGTATATGCTGGGAACAGACGCCAGTGCTATTTGCCCTGTGAATGACAATGGGAGCGCAATCGTGACTCTTCTTACCAGAAAACAACTCTTGCTCGTAGGACCAAAAACTGCATGTGATTCAATTCCATTTAGGACTGGGAAACAAACGCTAGCTCGCCTTACAAGAAACACACTCTGCTTTTGAGAAAAGAGAACACTTATAGTCTAATGTGTTTCCTATTGGGCCAGAACAGTGAGCTTGCTCAGAACCAAAGAAATGTGCCTCCTACACACACGGGCTATATCTAGTTCAACACTGCTTAGGAAACTGACAAGAACAGTAGATCCTCTTCAGTCCAATACACTGTGCATGCTGGGAACAGACGCCAGTGCTATTTGCCCTGTGTATGACAATGGGAGCGCAATAGTGACTCTTCTAACCAGAAAACAACTCTTTCTCCTAGGACCGGAAACTGCATGGGATTCAACTCCATTTAGGACTGGGAAACAAACGCTAGCTCGCCTTACAAGAAACACATTCTGCTTTTGAGAAAAGAGCACTTTTCTACTCTAATGTGTTTCCTATAGGGTTCGAACAATGAGCTTGCTCAGAACAAAAGAACTGTGCTTCCTAAACACACGGGCTACATCTAGTTCAACTCTGCTTAGAAAACTAACAAGAACAGTAGGTCCTCTTCAGTCCAAAACACTGTACATTTTGGGAACAGACACCAGTGCTATTTGGCCTGTGTATGACAATGAAAACGCAATAGTGACTCTTCTTACCAGAAAACAACTCTTGCTCGTAGGACCAGAAACTGCATGGGATTCAACTCCATATAGGACTGGGAAACAAACGCTAGCTCGCCTTACAAGAAACACACTCTGATTTTGAGATATGATCACTCTTCTACTCTACTGTGGTTCCTATAGGGCCATACAGTGAGCTTGCTCAGAACAAAAGAACTGTGCTTCCTACACACACGGGCCATATCTAGTTCAACTCTACTTAGGAAACTGACAAGAACAGTAGCTCCTCTTCAGTCCAATACACTGTACTTGCTGGGAACAGACGCGAGGGCTATTTGCACTGTGTATGGCAATGGGAGCACAACAGTGACTTTCCTTACAAGAAAACAACTCTTGCTCGTAGGACCAGAAACTGCAGGTGATTCAACGCCATTTCGGACTGGGAAACAAACGCTAGGTCGCCTTCCAAGAAACACACTCTGCTTTTGAGAAAAGAGCACTCTTCTACTCTACTGTGATTCCTATAGGGCCAGAACAGTGAGCTTGCTCAGAACAAAAGAACTGTGCTTCCTATACACACGGCCATATCTAGTTCAATTCTGCTTAGGAAACTGACAAGAACAGTAGATCCTCTTCAGTCCAATACACTCTACATGCTGGGATCAGACGCCAGTGCTATTTGCCCTCTGGGCAAATGGGTGCGCAATCGTGACTCTTCCTACCAGAAAACAACTCTTGCTCGTAGGACCAGAAACTGCATGTGATTCAACTCCATTTAGGACTGGGAAACAAACGGTAGCTCACCTACAAGAAACACACTCTGGTTTTGAGAAAAGAGCACTCTTCTACTCTACTGTGTTTCCTATGAGGTCCGAACACTGAGCTTGCTCAGAACAAAAGAACTGTGCTTCCTACACACACGGGCCATATCTAGTTCAACTCTACTTAGGAAACTGACAAGAGCAGTAGCTCCTCTTCAGTCCAATACACTGTACTTGCTGTGAACAGACGCGAGAGCTATTTGCCCTGTGTATGGCAATGGGAGCGCAATAGTGACTTTCCTTACCAGAAAACAACTCTTGCTCTTAGGACCAAAAACTGCATGTGATTCAATTCCATTTAGGACTGGGAAACAAACGCTAGCTAGCCTTACAAGAAACACACTCTGCTTTTGACAAAAGAGAACACTTTTACTCTAATGTGTTTCCTATAGGGCCAGAACAGTGAGCTTGCTCAGAACCAAAGAACTGTGCTTCCTACACACACCGGCTATATCTAGTTCAACTCTACTTAGGAAACTGACAAGAACAGTAGCTCCTCCTCAGACCAATACACTGTACTTGCTGGGAACAGACGCGAGTGCTATTTGCACTGTGTATGGCAATGGGAACGCAATAGTGACTTTCCTTACCAGTAAACAACTCTTGCTCGTAGGACCACCAACTGCAGGTGATTCAACTCCATTTAGGACTGGGAAACAAATGCTAGGTCGCCTTACAAGAAACACAATCTGCTTTTGAGAAAAGAGCACTCTTCTACTCTACTGTGTTTCCTATAGGGCCAGAATAGTGAGCTTGCTCAGAACAAAAGAACTGTGCTTCCTATACACACGGATACCTAGTTCAATTCTGCTTAGAAAACTGACAAGAACAGTAGATCCTCTTCAGTCCAATACAATGTACATGCTGGGAACAGACGCCAGTGCTATTTGCCCTGTGAATGACAATGGGAGCGCAATCGTGACTCTTCTTACCAGAAAATAACTCTTGCTCGTAGGACCAGAAACTGCATGTGATTCAACTCCATTTAGGAATGGGAAACAAACACTAGCTCGCCTTACAAGAAACACACTCTGCTTTTGAGAAAAGAGCACTCTTCTTCTCTACTGTGTTTCCTATGGGGTCCGAACAGTGAGCTTGCTCAGAACAAAAGAACTGTGCTTCCTACACACACGGGCCATATCTAGTTCAACTCTGGTTTATAAACTGACAAGAACAGTAGCTCCAATTCAGTCCAATACACTGTACTTGCTGGGAACAGACGCGAGTGCTATTTGCACTGTGAATGGCAATGGGAGCAAAATAGTGACTTTCCTTACCAGTAAACCACTCTTGCTCATAGGACAAACACCTGTAGGTGATTAAACTCCATTTAGGACTGGGAAACAAACGCTAGCTCGCCTTACAAGAAACACACTCTGCTTTTGAGAAAAGAGAACTCTTCTACTCTACTGTGTATCCTATAGGGCCAAAACAGTGAGCTTGCTCAGAACAAAACAATTGTGCTTCCTACACACGGCTATATCTAGTTCAATTTTGCTTAGGAAACTGAGAAGAACAGTAGATCCTCTTCCGTGCAATACAATGTACATGTTGGGAACAGACGCCAGTGCTACTTGCCCTGTGTGAAAATGGGAGCGCAATCGTGACTCTTCTTACCAGAAAACAACTCTTGCTCGTAGGACCAGAAACTGCATGATATTCAACTCCATTTAGGACTGGGAAACAAACGATACCTTGCCTTACAAGAAACACACTCTGCTTTTGAGAAAAGAGCACTCTTCTACTCTACTGTGTTTCCTATGGGGTCTGAACAGTGAGCTTGCTCAGAACAAAAGAACTGTGCATCCTACACACACGAGCCATATCTAGTTCAACTCTACTTAGGAAACTGACAAAACAGTAGCTCCTCTTCAGTCCAATACACTGTACTTGCTGTGAACAGACGCGAGAGCTATTTGCCCAGTGTATGGCAATGGGAGCGCAACAGTGACTTTCCTTACCAGAAAACAACTCTTGCTCGTAGGACCAAAAACTGCATGTGATTCAATTCCATTTAGGACTGGGAAACAAACGCTAGCTAGCCTTACAAGAAACACACTCTGCTTTTGAGAAAAGAGAACACTTTTACTCTAGTGTGTTTCCTATAGGGCCAGAACATTGAGCTTGCTCAGAACAAAAGAACTGTGCTTCCTACACACACGGGCCATATCTAGTTCAACTCTGCTTAGGAAACTGACAAGAACAGTAGCTCCAATTCAGTCCAATACACTGTACTTGCTGTGAACAGACGCGAGTCCTATTTGCACTGTGTATGGCAATGGGAGCACAATAGTGACTTTCCTTACCAGAAAACCACTCTTACTCGTAGGAAAAAATACTGCATGTGATTCAACTCCATTTACGACTGGGAAACAAACGCTAGCTCGCCTTACAAGAAACACACTCTGCTTTTGAGAAAAGAGCACTCTTCTACTCTACTGTGTGTCCTATAGGGCCAAAACAGTGAGCTTGCTCAAAACAAAAGAATTGTGCTTCCTACACACACGGCCATATCTAGTTCAATTTTGCTTAGGAAACTGACAAGAACAGCAGATCCTCTTCCGTCCAATGCAATGTACATGTTGGGAACAGACGCCAGTGCTACTTGCCCTGTGTGACAATGGGAGTGCAATAGTGACTCTTCTTACCAGAAAACAACTCTTGCTCGTAGAACCAGAAACTGCATGTGATTCAACTCCATTTAGGACTGGGAAACAAACGCTAGCTTGCCTTGCAAGAAACACACTCTGCTTTTGAGAAAAGAGCACTCTTCTACTCTATTGTGTTTCCTATGAGGTCCGAACACTGAGCTTGCTCAGAACCAAAGAACTGTGCTTCCTACACACACCGGTTATATCTAGTTCAACTCTACTTAGGAAACTGACAAGAACAGTAGCTCCTCTTCAGACCAATACACTGTACTTGCTGGGAACAGACGCGAGTGCTATTTGCACTGTGTATGGCAATGGGAACGCAATAGTGACTTTCCTTACCAGAAAACAACTGTTGCTCGTAGGACCAGCAACTGCAGGTGATTCAACTCCATTTAGGACTGGGAAACAAATGCTAGGTCGCCTTACAAGAAACACAATCTGCTTTGGAGAAAAGAGCACTCTTCTACTCTACTGTGTTTCTTATAGGGCCAGAACAGTGAGCTTGCTCAGAACAAAAGAACTGTGCTTCCTATACACACGGATACCTAGTTCAATTCTGCTTAGAAAACTGACAAGAACAGTAGATCCTCTTCAGTCCAATACAATGTACATGCTGGGAACAGACGCCAGTGCTATATGCCCTGTGAATGACAATGGGAGCGCAATCGTGACTCTTCTTACCAGAAAATAACTCTTGCTCGTAGGACCAGAAACTGCATGTGATTCAACTCCATTTATGACTGGGAAACAAATGCTAGCTCGCCTTACAAGAAACACACTCCGCTTTTGAGAAAATAGCACTCTTCTACTCTACTGTGTTTCCTATAAGGCCAGAACAGTCAGCTTGCTCAGAACAAAAGAACTGTGCTTCCTACACACACGGGCCATATCTAGTTCAACTCTGATGTGGAAAATGACAAGAACAGTAGCTCCAATTCAGTCCAATACACTGTACTTGCTGCGAACAGACGCGAGTGCTATTTGTACTGTGTATGGCAATGGGAGCACAATAGTGACTTTCCTTACCAGTAAACCACTCTTGCTCATAGGACAAAAAACTGCATGTGATTCAACTCCATTTAGGACTGGGAAAGAAACGCTAGCTCGCCTTACAAGAAACACACTCGGCTTTTGAGAAAAGAGCACTCTTCTACTCTACTGTGTTTCCTATAGGGCCAAAACAGTGAGCTTGCTCAGAACAAAAGAATTGTGCTTCCTACACACACGGCCATATCTAGTTCAATTTGGCTTAGGAAACTGACAAGAACAATATTTCCTCTTCCGTCCAATACAATGTACATGTTGTGAACAGACGCCAGTGCTACTTGCCCTGTGTGAAAATGGGAGCGCAATAGTGACTCTTCTTACCAGATAACAACTCTTGCTCGTAGGACCAGAAATTGCATGTGATTCAACTCCATTTAAAACTGGGAAACAAACACTAGTTCGCCTTACAGGAAACACACTCTGCTTTTGGGAAAAGAGCACACTTTTACTCTAATGTGTTTCCTATAGGGCCAGAACAGTGAGCTTGCTCAGAACAAAAGAACTGTGCTTCCTACACACACGGGCTATATCTAGTTCAACACTACTTAGGAAACTGACAAGAACAGTAGCTCCTCTTCAGTCCAATACACTGTACATGCTGGGAACAGACGCCAGTGCTATTTGCCCTGTGTATTACAATGGGAACGCAATAGTGACTCTTCTTACCAGAAAACAACTCTTGCTCGTAGGACCAGAAACTGCATGGGATTCAACTCCATTTAGGACTGGGAAACAAACGATACCTTGCCTTACAAAAAACACACTCTGCTTTTGAGAAAAGAGCACTCTTCTACTCTACTGTGTTTCCTATGGGGTCTGAACAGTGAGCTTGCTCAGAACAAAAGAACTGTGCTTCCTACACACACGGGCCATATCTAGTTCAACGCTACTTAGGAAACTGACAAGAACAGTAGCTCCTCTTCAGTCCAATACACTGTACTTGCTGGGAACAGACACGAGTGCTATTTGCACAGTGTATGGCAATGGGAGCGCAATAGTGACTTTCCTTACCAGAAAACAACTCTTGGTCGTAGGACCAGAAACTGCAGGGGATTCAACTCCATTTAGGACTGGGAAACAAACGCTAGGTCGCCTTGCAAGAAACACACTCTGCTTTTGAGAAAAGAGCACTCTTCTACTCTACTGTGTTTCCTATAGGGCCAGAACAGTGAGCTTGCTCAGAACAAAAGAACTGTGCTTCCTATACAGACGGGCATATCTAGTTCAATTCTGCTTAGGAAACTGAAAAGAACAGTAGATCCTCTTCAGTCCAATACACTCTACATGCTGGGAAGAGACGCCAGTGCTATTTGCACTCTGGGCAAATGGGTGCACAATCGTGACTCTTCTTACCAGAAAACAACTCTTGCTCGTAGGACAAGAAACTGCATGTGATTCAACTCCATTTAGGACTGGGAAACAAACGGTAGCTCGCCTACAAGAAACACACTCTGGTTTTGAGAAAAGAGCACTCTTCTACTCTACTGTGTTTCCTATGGGGTCCGAACAGTGAGCTTGCTCAGAACAAAAGAACTGTGCTTCCTACACACACGGGCCATATCTAGTTCAACTCTACTTAGGATACTGACAAGAGCAGTAGCTCCTCTTCAGTCCAATACACTGAACTTGCTGGGAACAGACGCGAGGGCTATTTGCACTGTGTATGGCAATTCGAGCGCAATAGTGACTTTCCTTACCAGAAAACAACTCTTGCTCGTAGGACCAAAAACTGCATGTGATTCAATTCCATTTAGGACTGGGAAACAAACGCTAGCTCGCCTTACCAGAAACACACTCTGCTTTTGAGAAAAGGGAACACTTATAGTCTAATGTGTTTCCTATTGGGCCAGAACAGTGAGCGTGCTCAGAACCAAAGAAATGTGCCTCCTACACACACGGGCTATATCTAGTTCAACACTGCTTAGGAAACTGACAAGAACAGTAGATCCTCTTCAGTCCAATACACTGTACATGCTGGGAACAGACGCCAGTGCTATTTGCCCTGTGTATGCCAATGGGAGCACAATAGTGACTTTCCTTAACAGAAAACAACTCTTGCTCGTAGGAACAAAAACTGCATGCGATTCAATTCAATTTAGGACTGGGAAACAAATGCTAGCTCGCCTTACAAGAAACACACTCTGCTTTTGAGAAAATAGCACTCTTCTACTCTACTGTGTTTCCTATAGGGACAGAACAGTGAGCTTGCTCAGAACAAAAAAACTGTGCTTCCTGCACACACGGCCATATCTAGTTCAATTCTGCTTAGGAAACTGACAAGAACAGTAGATCCTCTTCAGTCCAATACACTGTGCATGCTGGGAACAGACGCCAGTGCTATTTGCCCTGTGTATGACAATGGGAGCGCAATAGTGAATCTTCTAACCAGAAAACAACTCTTTCTCCTAGGACCGGAAACTGCATGGGATTCAACTCCATTTAGGACTGGGAAACAAACGCTAGCTCGCCTTACAAGAAACACACTCTGCTTTTGAGAAAAGAGCACTCTTCTACTCTAATGTGTTTCCTATAGGGCCAGAACAGTGAGCTTGCTCAGAACAAAAGAATTGTGCTTCCTACACACACGGGCCATATCTAGTTCAACTCTGCTTAGGAAACTGACAAGAACAGTAGCTCCAATTCAGTCCAATACACTGTACTTGCTGAAAACAGACGCGAAACATATTTGCACTGTGTATGGCAATGGGAGCACAATAGTGACTTTCCTTACCAGAAAACCACTCTTACTCGTAGGACAAAAAACTGCATGTGATTCAACTCCATTTACGACTGGGAAACAAACGCTAGCTCGCCTTACAAGAAACACACTCTGCTTTTGAGAAAAGAGCACTCTTCTACTCTACTGTGTTTCCTATAGGGCCAAAACAGTGAGCTTGCTCAAAACAAAAGAATTGTTCTTCCTACACACACGGCCATATCTAGTTCAATTTTGCTTAGGAAACTGACAAGAACAGCAGATCCTCTTCCGTCCAATACAATGTACATGTTGGGAACAGACGCCAGTGCTACTTGCCCTGTGTGACAATGGGAGCGCAATAGTGACTCTTCTTACCAGAAAATAACTCTTGCTCGTAGGACCTGAAACTGCATGTGATTCAACTCCATTTAGGACTGGGAAACAAACACTAGCTCGCCTTACAAGAAACACACTCTGCTTTTGAGAAAAGAGCACTCTTCGTCTCTACTGTGTTTCCTATGGGGTCTGAACAGTGAGCTTGCTCAGAACAAAAGAACTGTGCTTCCTACACACACGGGCCATATCTAGTTCAACTCTGCTTTATAAACTGACAAGAAGAGTAGCTCCAATTCAGTCCAATACACTGTACTTGCTGGGAACAGACGCGAGTGCTATTTGCACTGTGTATGGCAATGGGAGCACAATAGTGACTTTCCTTACCAGTAAACCACTCTTGCTCATAGGACAAAAAACTGCATGTGATTCAATTCCATTTAGGACTGGGAAACAAACGCTAGCTCGCCTTACAAGAAACACACTCTGCTTTTGAGAAAAGAGAACTCTTCTACTCTACTGTGTATCCTATAGGGACAAAACAGTGAGCTTGCTCAGAACAAAACAATTGTGCTTCCTACACACGGCTATACCTAGTTCAATTTCCTTAGGAAACTGAGAAGAACAGTAGATCCTCTTCCATCCAATACAATGTACATGTTGGGAACATACACCAGTGCTACTTGCCCTGTGTGAAAATGGGAGCGCAATCGTGACTCTTCTTACCAGAATACAACTCTTGCTCGTAGGACCAGAAACTGCATGGGATTCAACTCCATTTAGGACTGGGAAACAAACGATACCTTGCCTTACAAGAAACACACTCTGCTTTTGAGAAAAGAGCACTCTTCTACTCTACTGTGTTTCCTATGGGGTCTGAACAGTGAGCTTGCTCAGAACAAAAGAACTGTGCATCCTACACACACGGGCCATATCTAGTTCAACTCTACTTAGGAAACTGACAAGAACAGTAGCTCCTCTTCAGTCCAATACACTGTACTTGCTGGGAACAGACGTGAGGGCTATTTGCACTGTGTATGGCATAGGGAGCACAACAGTGACTTTCCTTACCAGAAAACAACTCTTGCTCGTAGGACCAGAAACTGCAGGTGATTCAACTCCATTTGGGACTGGGAAACAAACGCTAGGTCGCCTTGCAAGAAACACACTCTGCTTTTGAGAACAGAGCACTCTTCTACTCTACTGTGTTTCCTATAGGGCCAGAACAGTGAGCTTGCTCAGAACAAAAGAACTGTGCTTCCTATACACACGGCCATATCTAGTTCAATTCTGCTTAGGAAACTGACAAGAACAGTAGATCCTCTTCAGTCCAATACACTCTACATGCTGGGAACAGACGCCAGTGCTATTTGCCCTCTGGGCAAATGGGTGCGCAATCGTGACTCTTCCTACCAGAAAACAACTCTTGCTCGTAGGACCAGAAACTGCATGTGATTCAACTCCATTTAGGACTGGGAAACAAACGGTAGCTCACCTACAAGAAACTTACTCTGATTTTGAGAAAAGAGCACTCTTCTACTCTACTGTGTTTCCTATGGGGTCCGAACAGTGAGCTTGCTCAGAACAAAAGAACTGTGCTTCCTACACACACGGGCCATATCTAGTTCAACTCTACTTAGGAAACTGACAATAGCAGTAGCACCTCTTCAGTCCAATACACTGTACTTGCTGTGAACAGACGCGAGAGCTATTTGCCCTGTGTATGGCAATGGGAGCGCAATAGTGACTTTCCTTACCAGAAAACAACTCTTGCTCATAGGACCAAAAACTGCATGTGATTCAATTCCATTTAGGACTGGGAAACAAACGCTAGCTAGCCTTACAAGAAACACACTCTGCTTTTGAGAAAAGAGAACACTTTTACTCTAATGTGTTTCCTATAGGGCCAGAACAGTGAGCATGCTCAGAACCAAAGAACTGTGCTTCCTACACACACGGGCTATATCTAGTTCAACACTGCTTAGGAAACTGACAAGAACAGTAGATCCTCTTCAGTCCAATACACTGTATATGCTGGGGACAGACGCCAGTGCTATTTGCCCTGTGTATGTCAATGGGAGCACAATAGTGACTTTCCTTACCAGAAAACAACTCTTGCTCGTAGGACCAAAAACTGCATGTGATTCAATTCCATTTATGACTGGGAAACAAATGCTAGCTTGCCTTACAAGAAACACACTCCGCTTTTGAGAAAATAGCACTCTTCTACTCTACTGTGTTTCCTATAGGGCCAGAACAGTGAGCTTGCTCAGAACAAAAGAACTGTGCTTCCTACACACACGGGCCATATCTAGTTCAACTCTGATTTGGAAACTGACAAGAACAGTAGCTTCAATTCAGTCCAATACACTGTACTTGCTGCGAACAGACGCGAGTGCTATTTGTACTGTGTATGGCAATGGGAGCACAATAGTGACTTTCCTTACCAGTAAACCAATCTTGCTCATAGGACAAAAAACTGCATGTGATTCAACTCCATTTAGGACTGGGAAACAAACGCTAGCTCGCCTTACAAGAAACACACTCTGCTTCTGAGAAAAGAGCACTCTTCTACTCTACTGTGTTTCCTATAGGGCCAAAACAGTGAGCTTGCTCAGAACAAAAGAATTGTGCTTCCTACACACACGGCCATACTTAGTTCAATTTTGCTTAGGAAACTGACAAGAACAGTAGATCCTCTTCCGTCCAATACAATGTACATGTTGGGAACAGACGCCAGTGCTACTTGCCCTGTGTGAAAATGGGAGCGCAATAGTGACTCTTCTTACCAGATAACAACTCTTGCTCGTAGGACCAGAAATTGCATGTGATTCCACTCCGTTTAGGACTGGGAAACAAACGCTAGCTCGCCTTGCAAGAAACACACTCTGCTTTTGAGAAAAGAGCACTCTTCTACTCTACTGTGTTTCCTATAGGGCCAAAACAGTGAGATTGCTCAGAACAAAAGTACTGTGCTTTCTACACACATGGCCATATCTAGTTCACTTCTGCTTAGGAAACTGACAAGAACAGTATCTCCTCTTCAGTCCAATACACTGTAAATGCAGGGAACAGACGCCAGTGCTATTTGCCCTTTGTATGACAATGGGAGCCCAATAGTGACTCTTCTTATCAGAAAACAACTCTTGCTCGTAGCACCAGAAACTGCATATGATTCAACTCCATTTAGGACTGGGAAACAAACGCTAGCTCGACTAACCAGAAACACACTCTGCTTTTGAGAAAAGAGCACTCTTCTACTCTACTGTGTTTCCTATGGGGTCCAAGCAGTGAGCTTGCTCAGAACAAAAGAACTGTGCTTCCTACACACACGGGCCATATCTAGTTCAACTCTGCTTAGGAAACTGACAAGAAGAGTAGCTCCTGTTCAATCCAATACACTGTACTTGCTGGGAACAGACGCGAGTGCTATTTGCACTGTGTATGGCAATGGGAGCGAAATAGTGACTCTTCTCACCAGAAAACAACTCTTGCTCATAGGACCAGAAACTGCATGGGATTCAACTCAATTTCTGTCTTGGAAACAAACACTAACTCGCCTTACAAGAAACACACTCTGCTTTTGAGAAAAGAGCACTCTTCTACTCTACTGTGTTTCTTATGGGGTCCGAACAGTGACCTTGCTCAGAACAAAAGAACTGTGCTTCCTACACACACGGGACATATCTAGTTCAACTCTGCTTAGGAAACTGACAAGAACAGTAGCTCCTCTTCAGTCCAATACACTGTACATGCTGGGAGCAGATGCCAGTGCTATTTGCCCTGTTTATGACAATGGGAGCGAAATAGTGACTCTTCTTACCAGAAAATTCCTCTTGCTCGTAGGACCAGAAACTGCATGTGATTCAACTCCATTTAAGACTGGGCAACATACGCTAGCTCGCCTTACAAGAAACACACTCTGCTTTTGAGAAAAGAGCACTCTTCTACTCTATTGTGTTTCCTATGGGTTCGGAACAGTGAGCTTGCTCAGAACAAAAGAACTGTGCTTCCTACACACACGGGACATATCTAGTTCAACTCTGCTTAGGAAACTTACAAGAACAGTAGCTCCTCTTCAGTACAATACACTGTAATTGCTGGGAACAGACGTGAGTGCTATTTGCACTGTGTATGGCAATGGGAGCTCAATAGTGACTCTTCTTACCAGAAAAAAACTCTTGCTCAAAGGACCACAAACTGCATGTGACTCAACTCCATTTAGGACTGGGAAACAAACACTAGCTCGCCTTACCTGAAACACACTCTGCTTTTGAGAAAAGAGCACTCTTTTACTCTACTGTGTTTCCTATAAGGCCAGAATAGTGAGCTTGCTCAGAACAAAAGAACTGTGCTTCCTACACACAGGAGCCATATCTAGTTCAACTCTGCTTAGGAAACTGACAAGAACAGTAGCTCCTCTTCAGTCCAAAACACTGTACTTGCTGGTAACACACACGAGTGCTATTTGCACTGTGTAATGCAATGGGAGCGTAATAGTTACTTTCCTTACCAGGAAACAACTCTTGCTTGTAAGAACAGAAACTGCATGGGATTCAACTCCATTTAGGACTGGGAAACAAACGCTAGCTCGCCTTACAAGAAACACACTCTGCTTTTGAGAAAAGAGCACTCTTCTACTATACTGTGTTTCCTATAGGACCAGAACAGTGAGCTTGCTCAGAACAAAAGAACTGTGCTTCCTATACACACGGGCCATATCTAGTTCAACTCTGCTTAGGAAAGTTACAAGAACAGTAGCTCCTCTTCAGTCCAATACACTGTACATGCTGGGAGGAGACGCCAGTGCTATTTGCCCTGTGTATGACAATGGGAGCACAGTAGTGACACTTCTTACCAGAAATCAACTCTTGCTCATAGGACCAGAAACTGCATGTGATTCAACTCCATTTAGGAATGGGAAACAAACGCTAGCTCGCCTTACAAGAAACACACTCTGCATTTTGAGAAAAGAGCACTCTTCTACTCTACTGTGTTTCCTATGGGGTCCGAACAGTGAGCTTGCTCAGAACAAATGAACTGTGCTTCCTACACACATGGGCCATATCCAGTTCAACTCTGCTTAGCAAACTGACAAGAATAGTAGCTCCTCTTCAGTCCAATACACTGTACTTGCTGGGAACACACACGAGTCCTATTTGCAATGTGTAATGCAATGGGAGCACAATAGTGACTTTCCTTACCAGAAAACAACTCTTGCTCGTAGGACCAGAAACTGCATGGGATTCAACTCCATTTAGGACTGGGAAACAAACACTCACTCGCCTTACCAGAAACACACTCTGCTTTTGAGAAAAGAGCACTCTTCTACTCTACTGTGTTTCCTATAGGGCCAGAACAGTGAGCTTGCTCAGAACAAAAGAACTGTGCTTCCTACACACACGGGCCATATCTAGTTCAACTCTGCTTAGGAAAGTGACAAGAACAGTAGCTCCTTTTCAGTCCAATACACTGTACATGCTGGGAACAGATGACAGTGCTATTTGCCCTGTGTATGACAATGGGAGCACAATAGTGACTCTTCTTACCAGGAAACTACTCTTGCTCGTAGGACCACAAACTGCATGTGATTCAACTCCATGTAGGACTGGGAAACAAACGCTAGTTTGCCTTATAAGAAACACACTCTGCTTTTGAGAAAAGAGCACTCCTCTACTCTACTGTCTTTCCTATAGGGCCAGAACATTGAGCTTGGTCAGAACAAAAGAACTGTGCTTCCTACACACCGGCCATATCTAGTTCAACTCTGCTTAGGAAACTGACAAGAACAGTAGCACCTCTTCAGTCCAATACACTGTACTTGCTGGAACAGATCGAGCTCTATTTGCACTGTGTATGGCAATGGGAGCACAATAGTGACTCTTCTTACCAGAAAACAACTCTTGCTCGTAGGACCAGAAACTGCATGTGATTCATCTCCATTTAGGACTGGGAAAAAAACGCTAGATCGCCTTACAAGAAACACACTCTGCTTTTGAGAAAAGAGCACTCTTCTACTCTTCTGTGTTTCCTATAGGGCCAGAAGAGAGAGGTTGCTCAGAACAAAAGAACTGTGCTTCCTACACACACGGCCATATCTAGTTTAACTCTGCTTAGGAAATTGACAAGAACAGTAACTCCTCTTCAGTCCAATACACTGTACTTGCTGGGAACAGACGTGAGTGCTATTTGCACTGTGTATGGCAATGGGAGAGCAATAGTGTCTCTTCTTACCAGAAAACAGCTCTTGCTCATAGGACCAGAAACTGCATGTGATTCAACTCAATTTCTGACTTGGAAACAAACACTAGCTCGCTTACAGGAAACACACTCTGCTTTTGAGAAAAGAGCACTCTTCTACTCTAATGTGTTTTCTATAGGGTTCGAACAGTGAGCTTGCTCAGAACAAAAGAACTGTGCTTCCTAAACACACCGGCTAAATCTAGTTCAACTCTGCTTAGAAAACTAACAAGAACAGTAGGTCCTCTTCAGTCCAATACACTGTACATTTTGGGAACAGACACCAGTGCTCTTTGGCCTGTGTATGACAATGAAAACGCAATAGTGACTCTTCTTACCAGAAAACAACTCTTGCTCGTAGGACCAGAAACTGCATGGGATTCAACTCTATATAGGACTGGGAAACAAACGCTAGCTCGCCTTACAAGAAACCCACTCTGCTTTTGAGAAAAGATCACTCTTCTACTCTACTGTGTTTCCTATAGGGCCAGAACAGTGAGCTTGCTCAGAACAAAAGAACTGTGCTTCCTACACACACGACCATATCTAGTTCTATTCTGCTTAGGAAACTGACAAGAACAGTAGATCCTCTTCAGTCCAATACACTGTACATGCTGGGAACAGACGCCAGTGCTATTTGCCCTGTGTGCAAATGGAACTGAGAAGTGACTCTTCTTACCAGAAAACAACTCTTGCTCCTAGGACCAAAAACTGAAGGTGATTCAACTCCATTTAGGACTGGGAAACAAACGCTAGCTCGCCTTAGAAGTAACACACTCTGCTTTTGAGAAAAGAGCACTCTTCTACTCTACTGCGTTTCCTATGGTGTCTGAACAGTCAGCTTGCTCAGAACAAAAGAACTGTGCTTCCTACACACACGGCCATATCTAGTTCACCTCTGCTTAGGAAACTGACAAGAACAGTAGCTCCTCTTCACTCCAATAAACTGTACTTGCTGGGAACAGACGCGAGTGCTATTTGCACTCTGTATGGCAATGGGAGCACAATAGTGACTTTCTTTACCAGAAAACAACTCTTGTTCGTAGGACCAAAAACTGCATGTGATTCAACTCCATTTAGGACTGGGAAACAAACGCTAGCTAGCCTTACAAGAAACACACTCTGCTTTTGAGAAAAGAGCACTCTTCTACTCTAATGTGTTTCCTATAGGGCAAGAACAGTGAGCTTGCTCAGAACAAAAGAACTGTGCTTCCTACACACACGGGCCATATCTAGTTCAATTCTGCTTAGGAAACTGACTAGAACAGTAGATCCTCTTCAGTCCAATACCCTGTACATGTTGGGAACAGACGCCAGTGCTACTTGCCCTTTGTATGACAATGGTAGCCCAATAGTGACTCTTTGTATCAGAAAACAACTCTTACTCCTAGCACCAGAAACTGCATTTGATTCAACTCCATTTAGGACTGGGAAACAAACACTAGATCGCCTTACAAGAAACACACTCTGCTTTTGAGAAAAGAGGACTCTTCTACTCTAATGTGTTTCCTATAGGGTTAGAAAAGTGAGCTTGCTCAGAACAAAAGAACTGTGCTTCCTACACACACGGGCTACATCTAGTTCAACTCTGCTTAGGAAACTGACAACAACAGTAGATCCTCTTCAGTCCAATACACTGTACATTTTGGGAACAGACGCCAGTGGTCTTTGCCCTGTGGGCAAATGGGAGCACAATAGTGACTCTTCTTACCAGAAAACAACTCTTGCTCGTGGTACCAGAAACTGCATGTGATTCAACTCCATTTAGGACTGGGAAACAAACGCTAGCTCGCCTTAAAAGAAACACACTCTGCTTTTGAGAAAAGAGCACTCTTTTACTCTAATGTGTTTCCTATAGGGCCAGAAGAGTGAGCTTGCTCAGAACCAAAGATCTGTGCGTCCTACACACATGGGCTATATCTAGTTCAACACTGATTAGGAAACTGACAAGAAGAGTAGATCCACTTCAGTTCAATACACTGTACATGCTGGGACCAGACACCAGTGCTATTTGGCATGTATTTGACAATGAAAACGCAATAGTGACTCTTCTTACCAGAAAACAACTCTTGCTCGTAGGACCAGAAACATCATGTGATTTAACTCCATTTAGGACTGGGAAACAAACGCTAGCTCGCCTTACAAGATACACACTCTGCTTTTGAGAAAAGAGCACTCTTCTACTCTACTGTGTTTCCTATGGGGTCCGAGCAGTGAGCTTGCTCAGAACAAAAGAACTGTGCTTCCTACACACAGGGCCATATTTAGTTCAACTCTGCTTAGGAAACTGACAAGAACAGTAGCTCCTCTTCAGTCCAATACACTGTACTTGGTGGGAACAGACGCGAGTTCTATTTGCACTGTGTATGCCAATGGGATCTCAATAGTGACTTTCTTTACCAGAAAACAACTCTTGTTCGTAGGACCAAAAACTGCATGGGATTCAACTCCATTTAGGACTGGGAAACAAACGCTAGATCGTCTTACAAGAAACACACTCTGCTTTTGAGAGAAGATCACTCTTCTACTCTACTGTGTTTCCTATAGGGCCAGAACAGTGAGCTTGCTCAGCACAAAAGGACTGTGCTTCCTACACACGGCCATATCTAGTTCAATTCTGCTTAAGAAACTGACAAGAACAGTAGATCCTCTTCAGTCCAATACACTGGGCATGCTGGGCACAGACGCCAGTGCTATTTGCCCTGTGGGCAAATGGAACTCAGTAGTGACTCTTCTTACCAGAAAACAACTCTTGCTCGTTGGACCAGAAACTGCATGTGATTCAACTCCATTTATGACTGGGAAACAAAAGCTAGCTCGCCTTACAAGAAACACACTCTGCTTTTGAGGAAAGAGCACTCTTCTACTCTACTGTGTTTCCTATGTGGTCCGAACAGTGAGCTTGCTCAGAACAAAAGAACTCTGCATCCTACACACACGGGCCATATCTAGTTCAACTCTGCTTAGGAAAGTGACAAGAACAGTAGCTCCTCTTCAGTCCAATACACTGTACTTGCTGGGAACAGACGCGAGCGCTATTTGCACTGTGTTTGTCAAAGGGAGCACAATAGTGACTTTCCTTACCAGAAAACAACTCTTGCTTTTGGGACCAACAACTGCATGTGATTCAACTCCATTTAGGACTGGGTAACAAACACTAGCTTGCCTTACAAGAAACACACTCTGCTTTTGAGAAAAGAGCACTCTTCTACTCTACTGTTTTTCCTATAGGGCCAAAACAGTGAGATTGCTCAGAACAAAAGTACTGTGCTTTCTACACACATGGCCATATCTAGTTCAATTCTGCTTGGGAAACTGACAAGAACAGTAGCTCCTCTTCAGTCCAATACACTGTAAATGCAGGGAACAGACGCCAGTGCTATTTGCCCTTTGTATGACAACGGGAGCCCAATAGTGACTCTTCTTATCAGAAAACAACTCTTGCTCGTAGCACCAGAAACTGCATATGATTCAACTCCATTTAGGACTGGGAAACAAACGCTAGCTCGACTAACCAGAAACACACTCTGCTTTTGAGAAAAGAGCACTCTTCTACTCTACTGTGTTTTCTATGGGGTCCAAGCAGTGAGCTTGCTCAGAACAAAAGAACTGTGCTTCCTACACACACGGGCCATATCTAGTTCAACTCTGCTTAGGAAACTGACAAGAAGAGTAGCTCCTGTTCAGTCCAATACACTGTACTTGCTGGGAACACACACGAGTGCTATTTGCACTGTGTATGGCAATGCGAGCGAAATAGTGACTCTTCTCACCAGAAAACAACTCTTGCTCGTAGGACCAGAAACTGCATGGGATTCAACTCAATTTCTGTCTTGGAAACAAACACTAACTCGCCTTACAAGAAACACACTCTGCTTTTGAGAAAAGAGCACTCTTCTACTCTACTGTGTTTCTTATGGGGTCCGAACAGTGACCTTGCTCAGAACAAAAGAACTGTGCTTCCTACACACACGGGACATATCTAGTTCAACTCTGCTTAGGAAACTGACAAGAACAGTAGCTCCTCTTCAGTCCAATACACTGTACATGCTGGGAGCAGATGCCAGTGCTATTTGCCCTGTGTATGACAATGGGAGCGAAATAGTGACTCTTCTTACCAGAAAACTCCTCTTGCTCGTAGGACCAGAAACTGCATGTGATTCAACTCCATTTAGGACTGGGCAATAAACGCTAGCTCGCCTTACAAGAAATACACTCTGCTTTTGAGAAAAGAGCTCTCTTCTACTCTATTGTGTTTCCTATGGGTTCGGAACAGTGAGCTTGCTCAGAACAAAAGAACTGTGCTTCCTACACACATGGGACATATCTAGTTCAACTCTGCTTAGGAAACTGACAAGAACAGTAGCTCCTCTTCAGTCCAATACACTGTACTTGCTGGGAACACACGCGAGTGCTCTTTGCACTGTGTAATGCAATGGGAGCGCAATAGTGGCTTTCCTTACCAGAAAACAACTCTTGCTTGTAGGACCAGAAACTGCATGGGATTCAACTCCATTTCTGACTGGGAATCAAACACTGGCTCGCCTTACGAGAAACACACTGTGTTTTTGAGAAAAGAGCACTCTTCTACTCTACTGTGTTTCTTATGGGGTTGGAACAGTGACCTTGCTCAGAACAAAAGAACTGTGCTTCCTACACACACGGGCCAAATCTAGTTCAATTCTGCTTAGGAAACTGACAAGAACAGTAGCTCCTCTTCAGTACAATACACTGTAATTGCTGGGAACAGACGCGAGTGCTATTTGCACTGTGTATGGCAATGGGAGCTCAATAGTGACTCTTCTTACCAAAAAAAAACTCTTGCTCAAAGGACCACAAACTGCATGTGACTCAACTCCATTTCTGACTGGTAAACAAACACTAGCTCGCCTTACCTGAAACACACTCTGCTTTTGAGAAAATAGCACTCTTCTACTCTACTGTGTTTCCTATTGGGCCAGAACAGTAAGCTTGCTCAGAACAAAAGAAATGTGGTTCTTACACTTGCGGGCTATATCTAGTTCAACTCTGCTTAGGAAACTGACAAGAACAGTAGCTTCTCTTCAGTCCAATACATTGTACTTGCTGGGAACAGACATGATTGCTATTTGCACTGTGTAGGGCAAACGGAGCGCAATAGTGACTCTTCTTACCAGAAAACAACTCTTGGTCATAGGACAAGAAACTGCATGGGATGCAACCCCATTAAGTACTGGGAAACAAACACTAGCTTGCATTACGAGAAACACACTCTGCTTTTGAGAAAAGAGCACTCTTCTACTCTACTGTGTTTCCTATAGGGCCAGAACAGTGAGCTTGCTCAGAACAAAAGAACTGTGCTTCCTACACACATGGTCCTTATCTTGTTCAAATCTGCTTAGTAATCTGACAAGAAGAGTAGATTCTCTTTAGTCCAATACACTGTACTTGCTGGGAACAGACGTGAAAGTTCTTTGCACTGTGTATGAAAAAAACTCTTGCTTGAAGGACCAGAAAGTGCATGTGATTCAAATCCATTTATGAATGGGAAACAAACATTAGCTCGCTTTACAAGGAACACACACTGCTTTTTAGAAAAGAGGACTCTTCTACTCTTCTCTTTTACTATAGGGCCAGAACAGTGAGCTTATTCAGAACAAAAGAATTGTGCTTCTTACACACGGGCCATATCTAGTTCAACTCAGCTTAGGCAACTGACAAAATCATGCTGTTTCTGTTCCTATGAGCAATAGTTTTTTTCTGGTTAGGAAAGTAACTATTGCGTTCCCATTGCCATACACAGTGCAAAGAGCACTCGTGTCCATTTCCAGCAAGTACAGTGTATTGGACTGGAGAGTAGCTACTGTTCTTTTCAATTTCCTAAGCAGAGTTGAAATCGATATGGTTTGTGTGTGTAGGAAGCACAGTTCTTTTGTTCTGAGCAAGCTCACATTAGAGAAGAAGAGTGCTCTTTTCTCAAAAGCAGAATGTGTTTCTTGTAAGGCGAACTAGTGTTTGTTTCCCATTCATAAACCCAGTTGTATCACGTGCAGTTTCTTGTCTTACTAGCAAGAGTTGTTTTCTGGTTAGGAAAGTCACTATTGAGCTCCCATTGTCATACACAGTGCAAATAGCACTTGTGTCTGTTGCCTGCTAGTACAGTGTATTGGACAGAAGAAAAGCTACTCTTCCTTTCAGTTTTCTAAGCAGAGGTGAACCAGATATGGCCCATGTGTAGGAAGCACAGTTCTTTTGTTTTGAGCAAGCTCACTGTTCTAGCCTTATAGGAAACACAGTAGAGTACTAGAGTGCTCTTTTCTCAAAAGCAGAGTATGTTTCTCGGAAGGCGAGCTAGTGTTTGTTTCCCATTCATAAATGGAGTTGAATCTCATGCAGTTTCTGGTCCTATGAGCAAGAGTTGTTTTCTGGTTAGGAAAGTCTCTATTGCGCTCCCTTTGCCATACACAGTGCAAATAGCACTCACGTCTGTTCTCAGCAAGTACAGTGTATTGGACTGGAGAGTAGCTACTTTTCTCGTCAATTTTCTAAGCAGAGATGATCTAGATATGGCTCATGTGTGTAGGAAGGGCAGTTTTTTTTGTTCTGAGCAAGCTCACTGTTCTGCCCCTTTAGGAAACACAGTAGGGTAGAAGAATGGTCTTTTCTCAAAAGCAGAGTGTGTTTCTTGTAAGGTGAGATAGTGTTTGATTCCCATTCATAAACAGAGTTGAATCACTTGCAGTTTCTGTTCCTTCGAGCAAGAGTTGTTTTCTGGTAAGGAAAGTCACTATTGTTAATTTTATGTCTATCCCCCCACTGGCCGATTGCCATATATCCTCAAATGAATGTATAAAAAGCACTGCTTGATCTGAGTAAAATTGCAGCAGTTTCACAGCATACTCTGGTGTCTGTGTCTGTCTGTCATTCGCCGAATCTCACTTTTCCTGAGTACCTTCACCCCATTGTCCCTACTGAGACGCAGTCCGTGGCAGGTGGCACTCTGAACAAGGACATGAAGGACACGTAATTTTCTCTCTTCTTTCTCTCTTTTCATAAGTAGGGATTGGCTCCTGTCAGGGTACTGTAGACCTGCCGGTAAAGGCTCACCGGTTAAGCACAGGTGATCCAGAAGGTAAGCATGGGGCACCACCTCTCTAAGGAGGACAAATTATTTGCATCTGTGATAAGACATATGTTGACAGAAAAGGGCTTGAAGGTAACACCAGAGGCCTTGGCAGAATTTCTTAAACTCATGAAGGAATTGTGTCCCTGGCTCACAGAGGATGGCAGCCTGACACTGACGGAATGGAGGAAGGTAGGGAAGGCTATGCACAGATATGCAAAAGAAAAGGGAGAAGAACGCCTCAGTCTCAGTCTGCTTTGCCTCATGATGTCTTGGATGCTATTACTAGCATTGCAGTCGCTGCTTGGCCTCACATTCTGCCTCCCAGGACAAAGAGCACGGTGTTATCAGGGATTATACAAGGAAATGAAGAAACATATCAAGCCTTTATCTCTAGACTTGAGGTAGCAATACATAGACTGCTTCCCCCTTCAGAGGGAATGGACATGCTTCTGAAACAGTTAGCCTGAGAAAATGCCAATACCCTTTGTAAAGACTTAATTAGGCCCATCAGGAAGACAAGCTCATTACAGGATTATATAAAAGCATGCATGGATGCCTCACCAGCCGTAGTGCAAGGAATGGCCTACACTGCAGTAATGAAAGGACAACGATTTAACGCCTATGTTAAGAAAATAAGTAGCGGAGGGGCTGATAGCTCCCCGACCTGTTATAAGTGTGGAAAATCAGGGCATATGCAAACGGAATGCCCGAATGCTGAGAATAGAGGAGGAAGAGCTTCTCCTGGCATTTGCCAACGATGCAAAAAAGGAAAGCATTGGAGAAATGAATGGAAGTCAAAGTTCACTAAGGAAGGAGTTCCCCTTAAGCCTGACAGTCAGACAAAAAACTAGCTTCGGGGCTCCCCCTTAGCCCCGAGAAAGAAAAGAGGAATGTCCAAAAGGAAGTACAGTTAACACCAGGGCTAAACCCTGCTGCGCCAGAATTCACTGTCCATAACCTGCCTAGAGCTACTCCAGAGAGTGCTGGATTAGATATATCATGTCCTCAGGACTTGCTCCTGTCCCTGTGGGATGGGGTAACAGTCATAGATACAAAATTACAGGAACCCTGCCACCACAAACGGTAGGATTAATTTTGGGGAGAAGCTCTAATACTGCTACCAGCTTTAAAGTACTCCCTGGAGTGCTAGATACAGATACCTTAGGTAGAATAAAGGTGATGATCAGGCCTTTAAAAGAAACCATTCAATTACACAAGGGACAGAGAATCGCACAGGTTGTTCTACTCCCCTACATAAATTGCCTAACCCTATTATGAAAAGCCATAGGGGATCAGGACTGTTTGGCTCTTCAGACTCCATAGAAGGAGTCAATTGGGTACAAGATTTAGGACAACGACCCTTTAAGACAATCATCCTGGATGGCAGGAGCTCCCAAGGACTCTCGGACACAGGTGCTGACAGGACCTGCATATCAGGAAAGGATTGGCCTTCTTCTTGGCCAACACACAGAACAGGATCCTCCCTTATGGGATTAGGGATGGCTTCCAGAGTAATGCAGAGTTCAAAGCTTTTAAAATGGCAAACAGACAGTAAAGAAGGGTTTATACAACCTTATGTGCTACCCTCTCTACCATTTACCCTATGGGGAAGAGACTTAATGGAGTCACTTGATGTGCATTTAGTAACAGGAAGTTCTGAGCTGGAGGAGCATTTTACATAGGGGCCACTGCAAAGTATCTCTATGCAGACTCTATACAGTGGAAGTCTGATCAGCCTGTATGGGTTAGTCAGTGGCCCCTGACACAAGAAAAAATACAGGCATTAGAACAGCTGGTATCAGAACAATTGGAAAAAGGGCATATAAAAGAATCTAATAGCCCATGGAATACTCCTGTATTTGTCATAGAAAAGAAGTCAGGAAAATGGAGATTATTACAGGATTTGAGAGCTGTTAACGTCACTATGGAAGATATGGGAGCCCTGCAACCTGGTCTGCCACCTCCTGTGGCAATACCGAAGGACTGGCATATCATAGTCATTGACTTACAAGATTGTTTCTTTACAATTAAGTTACAGCCACAAGATTGCCCTAGATTTGCCTTTAGCATACCCTCAGTTAATTTTAAGAGACCTTATAGACGCTTTCACTGGAAAGTCTTACCCCAAGGAATGAAGAACAGTTCTTCACTGTGTCAAAACTTCGTGGATATGGCTCTCCTGTCTATCAGGAAGTCTTACCCTGAAGCATATATTATCCATTATATGGATGATATACTGCTAGCCCATGAAAGAAAGCAGAAAGTAGAAGAAATGCTCGAGGTAACCATTTGCAGTCTCACCACTTATGGGCTTATAGTAGCCCCAGAAAAAATTCAAAAGAACAGACCTCTGGGTTATCTGGGACAATGGATACATGATAATTATGTTACTACTCAAAAGGCATCAATCAGAGTAGATAAATTAAAGACCCTCAGTGATTTTCAAAAATTGTTGGGAAATATAAATTGGGTAAGAAAATATTTAGATGTCACAACAGGTAAATTAAGCCCCCTGTATCAAATATTACATGGAGAAGCTCACTCAAGGTCAATAAGACACTTAACTCCTGAAGCCTTGCAGGCTTTAAAACATATAGAGCAGGCTTTAGAAAAAGCTAAAGTACATCAAGTAGACTATTTGATTCCATTGTATTTAATTGTTTTTGCCACAGATTATACTCCAACAGCTTGCCTATGGCAGGAAGGTATATTGGAGTGGCTACACCTACCACACACACATAAGAAGGTACTTATATCTTATCCCTCTCTTTGTGCACAACTTACATATAAGGGCAGAATTAGGTCTAGAGAATTGTTTGACAAGGAACCAGCCTTTGTAATTATACCCTATAATAAAGAACAATTAGAGCTCTTATTACAAGAATCAGAAGATTGGTGTCTCTCCTTAATGGGATGCCTAGGACAAAGCACCTTTCATTACCCCAAAGACCCTCTTATTGAATTCATAAAAGAAGTTCCTCTTATATTTTCAATGATATGTGTTTCTCAACCCCTAGCAGAGGGTATTGTGGTTTTCACAGATGGGTCAGCAAATGGGAGGTCTGCGGTATACTCGGAAGGGGAAGTACCTTTGATAAAAATTGTACCGCAGATAACAGCTCAACAAGCAGAAATATGTGCAGTTATGCTTGCACTTAGACATTTCCTCCAGACCCTTAACCTTTATACAGACTCAAAGTATGTGGTTAATTTATTTCCTGCCATAGAAACAGCAAGTTTAACAGGTTCTTCTACTATTAAGCCTTTGCTTAAGAAACTGCAAGCTCTGTTATGGCAAAGAACAAAAAAATTATTTTATAGGACATATTCGGGGTCATACAGGGTTACCAGGACCCCTGAGGCATGGTAATCACATGGCTGACTTATTAACTAGAATTAATCTCCTTACAGTACAGGAGGCACAAGAAAGTCATGCTCTACATCATCAGAATGCTAATGCATTAAAACAAGCTTTTCAGATAACTAGAGAACAAGCTAGACATATAGTTAAGGAGTGCGCTCATTGCCCTCCACAAAATCAGAGTTTAAAGATGGGAGTCAATCCTAGGGGACTGAAGCCTCTTGCATTATGGCAGATGGACGTAACCCATATTCCTTCCTTTGGGAAGATGAAGTATGTTCATGTAACAGTGGATACATTCTCTCATTTTATCCACGCGTCTGCCAGATCAGGAGAAGCAGTAAAGGATGTGATTCAGCATCTGGTACAATGTTTCATGATCATGGGGAAACTCATGCATATCAAAACTGATAATGGGCCTGCCTACACCTCAAAATCTTTTGAGGTATTTTTAGCCCAATAGGGGATTAGTCACACGACAGAAATATCCTATAACCCACAAGGACAGGACATTATAGAAAGAACTCATTAGACATTAAAATTACAAGTAGAAAGATTACAAAATGCTAACTCATATATGTCCCCCCATCATGTTTTAAGTCATTCTCTATTTGTATTGAACCATTTAAACATGGACTCAAATAATAATTCCTCTGCTCTTAAGCATTGGGCAGTAAAAGAGACGGCATCATCATTGCCACGAGTACTATGGAGAAACTTGCTTTCGGGGTCCTGGAAAGGACCTGACCCTCTGATAACGTCGGGACGAGGGTATGCTTGTATCTTTCCACAGGATGCAGAATTGCCCATATGGATTCCAGACAGACTCATCAGGCCGGTGCCGCATGAAAACTGCAAAAGTGAAAGGAAAAGTTAGCGACGGCCCGGCTGACTCAGAAAATGAAGAAACTGACCCTGAAGCCACAGAAGCTTCCGACATGGACCCAGCTGAAACATCTGGCGACAAAAGCAAAAGCACTTGCCTCGCAACAATGTTCTAACCCTCCTTTAGAAATGCTATTTGTAGCCATGTTGTCCTTGATTGCTGGTGGGCCTACTATGGCCTCTACCAGTCCCTCTACCTATTTGGCTTATGTTCATCGTCCTCCGCTTTTACATGTAGTGGGATGGTTGAATGATGAGACTTACAAGGTATTGAGCAATCAGATGGAGATCATAGGGGGTTTCCAAGATTCAGATGAAAGGGCAAGTGCTTCCTCATTTATAAACTTTACAGGACGCTCAGATTCATTACCAATTTGCTTCACCCTGCAAGGAGTAGCTCCTCCCAGGTGTCTCTCCACCAGCTAAAAAACCTTTTTAACTGATGCCCCCAGCTCTACCAGTAAGAAAAGAGATCCTAGATGGATCTGGGAGACTCAACTGCTTACTCTGGGATTTCCCACTATAAATGAAACTTTTCAGTCTGTCAATTTTATGCCTCTTGATTCCTGTATTACTAAGTATCAGGGTAAGAATCAATTTTGGGATGAGGGTATTACCACCTTTCCTACTTGGTTGCGTTGTGGGTTTCCTCACGCAGCCTCCACCTACAATCCTTTACTGTCTAAATTACTTATTTGGGATTTTTCCGCCTCTTCTGGAGAAAAGAAGTATGAAGATTATATCTCAAAAAATAAAGATAAGTTCCATAATAATACATTTGTGGGTCATGGAGAGAAAATCACTAGGTGGTTTTCACCTGGGTAAGTTGAGCCAGTGTGGGTCGCTAGAACCCCCTCCAGAAACATGAGAAAACATCCAGACTTGTTTCAGCTTGTTGCTGCTTCAGGCCCAGTGTCTCAGAAAAAACCCAAAGAAACTAACCTATCTCCCATTGCAGTTAGAGTGTGTATTTCCTATCCTTTTGCTCTGCTACTGGGCTCTGCCGCACATGTAAATATCTCTGCTCTTGGGTCTAATTCATATCATGTAACTGGCTTTAGATGCATTATCACTAATTGTATTTCATCAAGGGAAAGACAAAAAATGCAGATTATGATGATTGTGAAAAGACCACCTTTTATAATGATGCCTGTGCAATTATATAACATGACTTGGTATGATAATTCAGCTTTACAGGTACTTAGACAGCTTCATGAATTAATAAGGCCAAAAAGATTTGTTGCAGCATTGATATTAGGGATAAGAGCATTAATATCTATTATTACAACTTTTGCCATTGTCAACATCGCCCTGGTTCAAGAGATTCATACAGCTCAATTTGTAAATGATTTGAATAAGAATATTTTCTTTGCATTATCTGAACAAGCAATTACTGACAAGAAATTAGAGGCAAAGATTAATATATTAGAGGAAGTAGTGTTAGCCTTAGGACAAGATGTGGCCAATATTAAGAAACCAATGGAAACTAGATGTCATCAAGAATACAAGGCTATTTGTGTGACTCCGCTTCCCTACAATTCCTCTGAGAATTGGGATGAAGTTAAGCATCATTTGTTAGGGGTATGGAAGGATCCTTCCATTACTCATGATTTAGAGGCTATTCAAAAGGACATATCGGCCATGAGCCAAGCTCATATACAAGCTGGCTCATTGAATGTCTTAGCACAAGGATTGCAAGCAGACCTTAAGGCCATGAATCCCTTAGATTGGATTCAATATTTTATTTTCATAGGCATTCTTGCCTTAATTGTAGTTTGTGTTATCATGATTTTCCCTTGTCTTTTCAGGAGAATAACCAAATCTCTGGGCAGTGTATGTGAGGACCTGTACGTCTTCCACCTTAAAAACAAAAAAGGGGAAACTGCCATGCCCACGATGGTGTCGCCCGTGTGACAAATGCCTTGGATGAGGTGGTTACGTGGAAAAGGGGGGATCGCGGCCCTCGGGTCTATGCCACTGGCGATCCCTTATCAATCTGCCCGAATCATGGTGCCAGGCTACACGGAACCATGCAAAATCTGCTTGCAGAGGCTGGCTGACACTCTGCCTTTTTCTCTTTGCAGGTGTGACTATTGCTGTTTCCTTGTGTATTGATTTCAGGAAGTTAACTCTCAATGTTCCTGATGTGCCCCATAAAGAGAATAATGATTCCTCAAAAGTGGCCTTAATACTCCCACCTATAATTCAAGCTTTCAGGCAAACAGTTAAAGAGGGTCCTAGAAGTTTGGGGGAATTTATGAATGATTTAGAGCAAAAGGAACTTCTGACGCAAAGGGACAAAGATGCTAACAAAGAGAGAATAAAAGTAAAATCCAGAAACTCATAAACAATCCACATGCACAGCCAACAGCAGCTACAAAGAAACAGTTACAGAAATTAGCCATTGCTACAAGAATTATCTAGGGAAAAATAGAGTTTCTCATCAAGGGCCGGTGGTGGAAACCCCCTAACTTTAATCCTAGATATAATAATTATTTGGAGCCATCGCCCTTTACAGGAGCTTATGATAAATATGAGAACCAATGGGTGAATCATAATAGTATGAAAACAGAATGGCATAAGTTACAGTTCATGGAAAGAATAGCTAGGTCCCAACCCCCCTGGTGCCTTCTCATCTGCAAGCAAAGGTTAAATATTTTCACACAAATGAAACTATGGTGAGAACGATG
Organism: Peromyscus eremicus; assembly: GCF_949786415.1. NCBI lineage: Eukaryota > Metazoa > Chordata > Mammalia > Rodentia > Cricetidae > Peromyscus > Peromyscus eremicus. The sequence continues at coordinate 1,663,574 of NW_026734294.1, forward strand.
ATGGGAAGGGTTTAATTTTGATTCAGAACAAAGGTGTAATAATTATGTAGAAGGAAAACTTCAGTTAGGGCCGTAATGTTCTCTATTTGAATGAGAAACCACAAAAGAGAAAAATAACACCTGTACGCATGAGACCTGTTTGTCATTCTGAGAAAATTGTGTGACCACATTGTTAATTCTATGTCTATCGCCCCACTGGCCGATTGCCATGTTTTCTCAAATGAATGTATAAAAATCACTGCTAGATCTGAGTAAAATTGCAGCAGGTTCAGAGCATACTCTGGTGTCTGTGTCTGTCTGTCTTTCGCCGAATATCACTTATCCTGAGTACCTTCACTCCGTTCTCCCTCGGTCTGGTGTTCCTACTGAGACCCAGTCCGCGGCAAGTGAAAAGAGCACATGCGTCTGTTCCCAGCAAGTACAGTGTATTGGACTGAAGAGAAGCAACTGTTCTTGTCAGTATCCTAAGCAGAGTTGAACCAGATATGGCCAATGTGTAGGAAGCACAGTTTTTTTGTTCTGAGCAAGCTCACCGTTCTGGCCCTATAGGAAACACAGTAGAGTAGAAGAGTGTTCTTTTTTCAAAAGCAGAGTGTGTTTCTCGTAAGGCGAGCTAGTGTTTGATTCCCATTCATAAAATTACTTGAATCACATGTAGTTTCTGGTCCTACAAGCAAGAGTTGTGTTCTGGTTAGAAAAATCACTATTGCGCTCCCATTGCCATACACAATGCAAATAGCACTCATGTCTGTTCCCAGCAAGTACAGTGTATTGGACTGAAGAAAAGCTACTGTTTTTGTCAGTTTTCTAAGCAGAGTTGAACCGGATATGGACCCTGTGTAGGAAGCCAGTTCTTTTGTTCTGAGCAAGCTCACTCTTCTGGCTTAAGAGCTAACAGAGTAGAGTAGGAGAGTGTTCTTTTCTCAAAAGCAGAGTGTGTTTCTTGTAAGTCAAGCTAGTGTTTGTTTCCCATTCATAAATGGAGTTGAATCACATGCAGTTTCTGGTCCTACGAGCAAGAATTGTTTTCTGGTAAGAAGAGTCACTATTGTGCTCCCATTGCCATACACAGTGCAAATAGCACTCGCGTCTGTTCCCATTAAATACAGTGTATTGGACTGAAGAGAAGCTACTGTTCTTGTCAGTTTCCTAAGCAGAGTTGAACCAGATATGGCCCGTGTAGGAAGCACAGTTCTTTTGTTCTGAGCTAGCCCACTGTTCTGGTCTTATAGGAAACAGAGTAGAGTAGAAGAGTGCTCTTTTCTCAAAAGCAGAGTGTGTTTTGTGTAAGGCGAGCTAGTGTTTTTATCCCAATCATAAACTGAGTTGAATCACATGCAATTTCTGTTCCTATGAGCAAGAGATGTTTTCTGGTAAGTAAAGTCACTATTGCGCTCCCATTGCCATACACAGTGCACTGCAATTACGTCTGTTCCCAGCAAGTACAGTAAATGGACTGAAGAGAAGCTACTGTTCTTTTCAGTTTCCTAAGCAGAGTTGAACCAGATATGGCCCGTGTGTAGGAAGCACAGTTCTTTGGTTCTGAGCAAGCTCACTGTTCTGGCCCTATAGGAAACACAGTAGATTACAAGAGTGCTCTTTCCTCAAAAGCAGAGTGTGTTTCTTGTAAGACGAGATAGTATTTGTTTCCCAGTCCTAAATGGAGTTGAATCACATGCAGTTTCTGGTCCTACGAGCAAGAGTTGTTTTCTGGTAAGTGGAGTCACTATTGCGCTCCATTTGCCATACACAGCACAAATAGCACTGGCGTCTGTTCCCAGCAAGTACAGTGTATTGGACTGAGGAGAAACTACTGATCTTGTCAGTTTCCTAAGAAGAGTTGAACTAGATATGGCCTGTGTGTTGGAAGCACAGTTCTTTGGTTCTGAGCAAGCTCACTGTTCTGGCCCTATAGGAAACACAGTAGATTAGAAGAGTGCTCTTTTCTCAAAAGCAGTGTTTGTTTCTTGTAAGGCGAGTTAGTGTTTGTTTCCCAGTCAGAAATGGAGTTGAATCACATGCAGTTTCTGGTGCTACAAGCAATAGTTGTTTTCTGGTATGAAGAGTCACTATTTTGTTCCATTTGCCATACACAGTGCAAATACCACTGGCGTCTGTTCCCAGCAAGTACAGTGTATTGGACTGAAGAGAAGCTACTGTTCTGGTCAGTTTCCTAAGCAGAGTTGAACTAGATATGGCTCGTGTGTCTAGGAAGCACAGTTCTATTGTTCTGAGCAAGCTCACTCTTCTGGCCCTATAGGAAACACAATAGAGTAGAAGAGTGCTCTTTTCTCAAAAGCAGAGTGTGTTTCTTGTAAGGCGAGCTAGTATTTGTTTCCCAGTCAGAAATGGAGTTGAATCACATGCAGTTTCTGGTCCTATGAGAAAGAGTTGTTTTCTGGTAAGAAGAGTCACTATTGCGCTCCAATTGCCATACACAGTGCAAATAGCACTCGCGTCTGTTCCCAGCAAGTTCAGTGTATTGGACTGAAGAAAAGCTCCTGTTCTTGTCAGTTTCCTAAGCAGAGTTGAATTAGATATGACCCGTGTGTAGGAAGCACAATTCTATTGTTCTGAGCAAGCTCACTGTTTTGGCATTAAAGGAAACACAGTAGAGTAGAAGAGAGCTCTTTTTTCAAAAGCAGAGTGTGTTTCTTATAAGGCGAACTAGTGTTTGATTGCCATTCATAAATGGAGTTGAATCACATGCAGTTTCTTTTCCTATGAGCAAGAGTTGTTTTCTGGTTAGGTAAGTCACTATTGCGCTCCCTTTGCATACAGACTGCAAATAGCACTGGCGTCTGTTCCCAGCAAGTACAGTGTATTGGACTGGAGAGTAGCTACTGTTCTTGTCAGTTTCCTAAGCAGAGTTGAACTAGATATGGCTCGTGTGTAGGTAGCACAGGTATTTTGTTCTGAGCAAGCTCACTGTTCTGGCCCTATAGGAAACACTGTAGAGTATATGAGTGCTCTTTTCTCAAAAGCAGAGTGTGTTTCTTGTAAGGCAAGCTAGTGTTTGATTCCCATTCATAAACAGAGTTAAATCACATGCAGTCTGGTCCTATGAGCAAGAGTTATTTTCTGGTTAGGAATGTCACTATTGTGCTCTCATTGCTCTCCACAGTATAATTAGCACTCACGTCTGTTCCCAGCAAGTACAGTGTATTGTACTGGAGACTAGGTTCTCTTCTTTCACTTTCCTAAGCAGAGATGCACTAGATATGGCTTGTGTTTGTAGGAAGCACACTTATTTTGTTCTGAGCAAGCTTACTGTTCTGGCCCTAAGGAAATAGAGTAGAGTAGAAGAGTGCTCTTTTTTTTCAAAAACAGAGTGTGTTTCTTGTAAGGCGAGCTAGTGTTTGATTCCCATTCATAAAAGGAGTTGAATCACATGCACTCTCTGGTCCTAGGAGCAAGAGTTGTATTCTGCTTAGGACAGTCACTATTGTGCTCCAATTGCCGTACACAGTGCAAATAGCACTCTCCTCTATTTCTAGCAAGTATAGTGTATTGGACTGGAAAGTAGCTACTTTTGTTGTCAGTTTCCTAAGCAGAGTTGAATTAGATATGGCTCCTGAGTGTAGGAGGAACAGTTTTTTTTTGTTCTGAGCAAGCTCACTGTTCTGGCCCTATAGGAAATAGAATAGAGTAGAAGAGTGCTCTTTTCTCAAAAGCAGAGTGTGTTTCTTGTAAGGTGAGCTAGTGTTTGATTCCCATTCATAAAAGTAGGTGAATCACATGCAGTTTCTGGTCCTACGAGCAAGAGTTGTTTTCTGGTTAGGAAAGTCACTATTGTGCTTCCATTTCCATATACAGTGCACGTAGTATCTCGTGTCTGTAGGAAGCACAGTTCTTTTGTTCTGAGCATGCTCACTGTTCTGGCCCTATAGGAAATACAGTAGACTGAAAGAGTGCTCTTTTCTCAAAAGCTGAGTGGGTTTCTTGTAAGACAAGCTACTGTTTTTCCCCAATCATAAACTGAGTTGAATCACATGCCATTTCTGTTCCTTCGAGCAAGAGTTGTTTTCTGGTAAGGAAAGTGACTATTGTGCTCCCATTGCCATACACAGTACAAACAGCACTCGCGTCTGTTCCCAGCAAGTACAGTATATTGGACCGAAAAGAAGCTACTGTTTTTGTCAGTTTCCTAAGTAGAATTGAACCAGATATGGCCCGTGTGTAGGAGGCACAGTTCTTTTATTCTGAGCAATCTCACTGTTCTGGCATTATAGGAAAAAGAGTAGAGTAGAAGAGTGCTCGTTTTTTCAAAAACAGAGTGTGTTTCTTGTAAGGCGAGCTAGTGTTTGATTCCCATTCATAAAAGGAGTTGAATCACATGCACTTTCTGGTCCTAGGAGCAAGAGTTGTATTCTGCTTAGGACAGTCACTATTGTGCTCCCATTTCCATACACAGTGCAAATAGCACTCTCGTCTGTTTCTAGCAAGTATACTGTATTGGACTGGAGAGAAGCTACTGTTCTTGTCAGTTTCTTATGCAGAGTTGAACTAGATATGGCTCGTGTGTGTAGGAAGAACAGTTTTTTTGTTCTGAGCAAGCTCACTGTTCTGGCCTTATAGGGAATAGAATAGAGTAGAAGAGTGCTCTTTTCTCAAAAGCAGAGTGTGTTTCTTGTAAGGTGAGCTAGTGTTTGATTCCCATTCATAAAAGGAGTTGAATCACATGCAGTTTCTGGTCCTATGAGCAGAAGTTGTTTTCTGGTTATGAAAGTCACTATTGTGCTCCGATTGCCATATACAGTGTACATAGCACTCCCCTCTGTTCCCAGCAAGTACAGTGTTTTGGACTGAAGAGAAGCTACTGTTCTTCTCAGTTTCCAAAGCAGTGTTTATGGTGATATTTTATTTGTATTAAAATGTTATTTGTATGTTAATAAATAAAGTTGCCCAGGGGTTAGAGCTATTAGCAAGCCATAGAAAAGCAGGGTAGTGGTGGCGTATACTTGTAATCCCAGCACTTGGTATGCAGAGCTGGGTAAGTCTATGTGTGTTCAGGGATACAACAATTATTGGACACACATGCCTTTAATCTCAATACCAAGCAAGGAAAACCTGGAGGCCTATCCAGACAGTCCGTGACGAGGCAGTCATGTGGTTGGGTTTACAACCAATGAGAAGGCAGAACAGGAACACTATATAAAGACATTAACACAGGGGTAGTGTGTTCTGAGAGGTAGGGCCACTGCAGGAGGAAGGGTAAGGTTTTAGCTCTTAGCTCTGACCTCTTGGCTTTCTTCTTTGCATTGGTTCTGTGTTTCTTATTTAATAAGAAGTTTGGTTACATCTACATTTGGCACCCAATGTGACAAGAATCCATTAAAAACCGCTTGGCTTGGCTTGGAGGCAGGTCTGGTTTCCGGCCTGGGCGGCCCGGCTGCCTAGCTCCGGCCCAGGCCTGACTGACCCGCAGCTGGAGCTACTTGCAACTGCTACAAACAACTCAGGCCTGCCCTGCCGAATAGGGCCCATACCCGTAAAGCCAAGCTTGACTCGGCTCAAGCGGCTACTCTTTCTCTCTCTCTCTCTCTCTCTCTCTCTCTCTCTCTCTCTCTCTCTCTTTCTCTCTCTCTCTCTCTGGATTCACACCTCGAACACCAGGAAGCTGTTTTGAAATTCCCTGGGATTCTACTGTTCTACCCAGACTTGGTAAGTCAATTAACATATCTATTTAAAAGAGAATTTTTTTCTACATTAAAAAAATGGGCTTTATGTGTGCATTGGAAGAAAATTGGACTTTGTTTGAAATTTTAGGCACTCTGACAGTGGAACACCTATATGAAAAGGTTAATGTTGATCGAATTATTCAGTTTATTACTTTTCTTATCCTCATTTTACTATTTAAAAAGATAGTCAATTTAAGTGCCAGGATAACAGTCTTAGAAAAACCTATTAAACTGGTAAAAATGAATTATAGAGAAATTCAAACTCAGACAGAAGAAATAAACAGTGAAGTTGTTTCAAAATTGGATCATAAGGTTACAGAAAGAAAGCCAGTTTTCACACAATCACCCTTAATTTATCCGGTAGCGGTACAGCAGCTACCTGATGAAGAGAATGAACAAAATACTTGGGCTCCAATTAAAATGTTAGACTTACGAAGATTTAAGGAGGCAATAGCATCTTATGGCATGCACTCCCCATATGTAAAGCAAATGTTAAACAGCTGGTCAACTAGTAATAGGATTATACCAAAGGACTGGTGGGAATTGGCACAGGCTGTTCTTGAACCTGGACAACATCTCCAGTGGAAAATGTGTTTCAATAATGAGGCTAAAAATATAGAAAAACAATGGAGGGATAGCGGAATACAAGTCTGTCAGGATCAGCTTATTGGAGAAGTCCAATATGCTTCAGTAGAAACACAAAGTTTATATGATGTCCAAACCCTAGTTCTATGTCGAACGGCAGCTTTGAATGCATGGGACAGAGATGAAGAACCAGGAAAAAAACTGAGTCATTTACAAAGGTTATACAGGGCCCAACAGAATCTTTCACAGCTTTCTTACAAAGATTGACTTCAGCAGTACAGAAAATGGTCCCGAATTCAGAGGCTAGTCAGATAATAATTGAATCTTTGGCCTTTGAGAATGCAAATGCAGCATGCAAAAGGATAATCAGGCCGTTAAAGGCAAGATCTGCACCTTTGGAAGATTGGATTAGAGATACAGTTAATGTTGAGGCTTATGACCATGATGATATGTGGGTAGGAAAAGCAATTTCAAAAGGTTTGAGCAATGTTAGAGGTTTTGGATGTGGAAAGCAAGGACATTTGAAAAGGGATTGTAAACAGGTCATTCCTAGAAATAATGTTTCTTCAAGGAACACTGGCAACAGAATGCCCCTTCCTTCTGGAGTATGCAGAAGGTGGTAAGGGAAAACACTGGACCAACAAATGTAGATCAACAAGGGACAGACAGGGTAATCCTCTGCCTCGAGCTTTCGGAAACTCCCAGAGGGGCCTCAGGCAGGCCCCCACAGTAAATCCAGTTCAAACCTTTCTTGCAGTTGTAGAGGAAACCCCTACTCAAAGCAACTAAATAACCAAATGTCTATAGGAATAAATCAAGTTAGTCGAGATGATGAAACAGAGAAAATAGGGAATTCAGAAAAAAACATAAAGAAAATTTTTTGGCAAACTTCTATTAATGAACAAAGACAAAAACTAACAATAAAAATAAATGGTGTTTTGTTGTCTAGTCTGGTAGACACAGGTGCTGACATTACCATAATTGCACCAAAATTTTGGCATCCAACTTGGCCTCTTCAGGAGGTAAACGTGCAACTGTTAGGAATTGGGACATTACCTCGAGTGAAACAAAGTGCAAGATGGCTTGAATGTATAGGTCCAGAAGGACAGAAAGGAAAATTAAAACCATATATGTCTAACATAGCTATGAACCTGTGGGGTCGAGATTTGTTACAACAATGGAATACTCAGATTAATATCCCTCCAATCTCAGAAACAAATCATAAATTAGTACATGTTTCTGAGAGAAATATTAAAAGATATTATTCTAGTGAGTGCTCACCAGCCATCCATGTCATACGAGAACACGGCACAACTGACAATTTTCCAAAAACACCAACAGCTCTACCTTTAAAATAGTCAACAGATAAGCCTGTATGGGTTCAGCAATGGCCTTTAACAACAGAGAAACTCCAGGCTTTACAAGAGCTGGTGGAAGAACAGTTAAATGCTCATCATATTGAACAATCAACCAGCCCTTGGAATTCTCCTGTATTTGTTATTAAAAAGAAATCTGGTAAATGGAGAATGGTAACAGACCTTAGAGCAATTAACAAAGTAATTCAGCCAATGGGATCTTTACAATCTGGAATTCCTTTGCCTACTCTGTTACCAAAAGAATGGCCTCTCATAGTTATTGATTTAAAAGACTGTTTCTTTTCAATACCGTTACAAGAAAAAGACAGAGAAAGATTTGCTTTCACAGTTTCTACTTATAATAATTCTCAACCGGTTAAAAGATTTCAATGGAGGGTTCTCCCACAGGGAATGTTGAATAGCCCAACTTTGTGCCAATATTTTGTAAAACAGCCATTAGAAGTGGTACGTAAAAAATTTCCTAAATCTATAATTTATCATTATATGGATGATATTTTGTTAGCTGACTCAAATGCAGATACTTTAGAAAGAATGTTTGAAGAAGTAAAGAAAATTTTGCCTTGCTGGAGTTTACAAATTGCTCCTGAAAAGATACAAAGAGGAGATTCTATTAATTATTTAGGATATAAAATAGAACTTCAAAAAATTAGACCTCAAAAGGTGCAAATTAGGAGAGATAGACTACAGACTCTTAATGACTTTCAAAGATTATTTGGAGACATTTCTCATCTAAGAACTATTGTTGGGGTAAAAAATGATGAACTGAATAATTTGTCTAAAATCTTAAAAAGTGATAAGAACTTGAACAGTCCAAGAGAATTATCACCTGAAGCTGAGAAAGAATTGGCCTTGGTAGAAAAGAAAGTACATGAAGGGCACGTAGATCGTATTGATCCAAAGCTGGATTGCATTTTGGTTATTTTACCTTCTAGGCATTCTCCAACAGGAATATAAATGCAAAGGGAAGATATTATATTAGAATGGATATTTTTACCAAATAAACCAAATAAAAAATTAAAAACTTATGTAGAAAAAATCTCTGACTTGATTTGGAAATGAAAATTGAGACTTCGTCAGTTAGCAGGAATAGACCCAGCAGAAATTGTTGTACCTTTAACTAAGGAGGATATTGAAAAATTATGGATAGAAAATGAAGCTTGGCAAAAAGCTTATAGTAATTTTTTGGGAGAAATTAACAGCAAATATCCCAAAAGCAATAGAATTGATCTTATAAAGAGAGCTGATTGGATCTTGCCTCGAATTGTGAGGAGAAAACCCATATCTGGAGTTCGTACATTTTATACAGATGCCAACAAACAAGGAAAGGCAGGTTACAAGTCAGAAAATTTAAGTAAAGTGGTTCAAAGTCCTTATAATTCAGTTCAAAAATCAGAATTGTATGCTATTCTGTTGGTATTAATGGATTTTTCAGAACCTCTCAATGTAGTAACTGACTCTCAGTATGCTGAAAGAGTAGTATTACATATTGAGACTGCAGAATTTATCCACGATACTTCAGAATTAACTTCATTATTTATTCAATTACAAGATACAATCAGAAAATGGAGTCATCCTTTATATATAACTCACATCCGATCCCATACTGGTCTGCCAGGCCCTCTAGCACAAGGCAATGATGAGATTGATAAATTATTGATAGGAAATGTGCTGGAGGCCTCAGAATTTCATAAAAAACATCATGTAAATAGTAAAGGTTTAAAAAAGGATTTTTCCATAACCTGGCAACAAGCCAAAGTTATAGTAAAGTAATGTCCTACTTGTTCCTTCTACAATCAAACGCCATTACCAGCAGGATGTAACCCAAAGGGTACTCAGAGGAATGAAATCTGGCAGATGGACGTGTTTCACTTTGCAGAATTTGGAAAATTGACATATGTACACCACACTATTGATGCTTATTCAGGATTTCAATGGGCAACTGCTTTGAGTTCTGAAAAAGCTGATTCTGTAATCACTCATTTGCTAGAAGTTATGGCCATTATGGGTATACCTGCACAAATCTAAACTGATAATGCTCCATCATATGTCTCTGTTAAAATGAAACAGTTTTTTGCTTATTATAATATAAACCATATTACAGGTATACCACATAATCCTACAGGTCAAGCAGTTATAGAAAGATCAAACAGAACTCTAAAGGATATGCTAAATAAACAGAAAGGAGTAACAAAAAACCCCAGAAATAGACTACATATTGCTCTATTAACTTTGAATTTTCTCAATGCCAATGAGAAAGGAACAACAGCTGCAGAGAGACATTGGATAATAGAAAAAACTACAGAATTAAATCAACCTATATACTTTAAGGATGTGCTGACCTCAGAATGGAAACCAGGATATGTATTACATTGGGGACGAGGTTCTGCTTTTATTTCTACAGGAGAAGATAAGCTGTGAGTACTATCAAAATTAATAAAGCTTCGATTTGAACAAGAGAGACCTCTTAATTAGAGGAGGTGATAGTTCATCAACTATCATGAATATCCAATTTAAACTAACTTACACCAGTAACATATATCTTTTTATTTAATCAGATAGTAACTTGCCAAAAAGGAACATCCCCAAAAAACCTTGGGGAAAGGTTTTTGTTTTTGTCTTTTAAGAGAATGAAGGTTAAGGAATTTGAAGAACATTGGACAAATGAGACAACTGAAGAAAAGGGACAAATCGTCTATCCTAAGAAACAGAGTGAAATGGCGTATGGGTATGTTATCTAAAAAATTTTATGTCTTCCTAAATGTTTGTTTCTGCTTTTCTTTAAAGATTTAACACTATTTAACTTCTAATAGTCGCAGTTCAATTAAAATTTAAAGCTGACTTTGGAGTTGGAGAATGGCTCGCTCCTTCTTTAAACTCAAGCATGTTGTTAAAAGGAAAATACAGACTCCCTGTATCATGCCAGAGGAAAAGAGTCATCTTCTGCTATGGGACAGGAGAAAAGCCAAATTAATTTTGGGACTATTCTATTACTAATCTCAACTCTTTGATTCTATTCTGATTCTTTAAACTTTTCTTAAAGTATGAAATTTATATCAAAATTTACAAGATTAAAATATATATATATATATATATATATATATATATATATATATATATTTTAAACTTTGTTAAGATATAAATGGTCATATAGAGTAGTAACTAATTCTAAAAAGCCGCATATATAGTCTTTGTGTTCGAGTCTCTTATCAGTTTTTTGCAGGAAATCACGGTCAGGCCTAACATCAACTGAAGTCTCCAGGAAGAAGATGGGGCCCCACAACAACAACAATTCCACGTGGACAATAATAACATCACTAAGCTGACAAATATCATCTACAGATCAGCTTTGACGTACAAAGTGCTCAGAGCAATTTTGAGAGTGCTAGCTGAGATGATCCAGTCTCAAAGACTACTTGAATAAGGATTTGAGATAAACCCTGAACTTTGGCATTATACACAGACTGGATAATGAAGGATATAGTTACCTTTCCTAGAATTTGACAATTAACCTAAAATTTTTCTTTCAGGATAAAAATAACTTCGCCCATACCCAGCAGGAAGCAATTTCAAGAATACGACGCCCACATTCCTAAAGAGGTGGTGTGGGGTGGTTGTTTTTTTTTTGTTTTTTAGGTCTTTTAATGGGTTTTGTGTCTGGGATAATATTCATTGATTAGGGGGGTTGGTTACAAGTTGTTGTAAAGGGTGAGGAAAGGGCTAAGCAAAGGAGATTAGATTTAAGGTTCTTATTTAAAAAAAGAGAAAGAAAGAAAGAAAGAAAGAAAGAAAGAAAGAAAGAAAGAAAGAAAGAAAGAAAGAAAGAAAGAAAGAAAGAAGGAAAGAAAGAAAGAAAGAAAAAATGTAAATACTTTACATTGGATTCTTCTGGCCTTATAGGAAACACAGTAGAGTAGAAGAGTGCTCTTTTCTCAAAAGCAAAGTGTGATTCTTGTAATGCGAGCTAGTGTTTATTTTCATTCATAAAAGGAATTGAATCTCATACAGTTTCTGGTCTTACGAGCAAGAGCTGTTTTCTGGTAAGTAAAGTCACTGTTGCGTTTCCCTTGCCATACACAGTGCAAATACCCCTCAAGTCTGTTCAAGCAAGTACAATGTATTAGACTGAAAAGAAGCTACTGTTCTTGTCATTTTCCTAAGCAGAGTTGTACTAGATATGGCCTGTGTGTGTAGGAAGCACATTCCTTTTGTTTTGAGCAAGCTCATTGTTCTGGACTTATAGAAACACAAAATAGTAGACGAGTGCTATTTTCTCAAAAGCAGAGTGTGTTTCTTGAAAGGCGACCTAGTATTTTTTTTCCCATTCATAAACGGAGTTGAATCACATGCCGTTTCTGGTCCTACGTGCAAGAGTTGTTTTCTGGTAAGGAAAGTCACTATTGTGCTCCCATTTCCATACATAGTGCAAACAGCACTCGCGTCAGTTTCCAACAAGTACACTGTATTGGACTGAAGAGAAGCTACTGTTCTTGTCAGTTTCCTTAGCAGAGTTAAAATAGATAGGGCCTGTGTGTATAGGAAGCACATTTCTTTTGTTCTGAGCAAGCTCACTGTTCTGGCTCTATAGGAAACACAGTATAGTAGAAGAGTGGACTTTTCTCAAAAGCAGAGTGTGTTTCTTGTAAGGCGAGCTAGTTTTTGTTTCCCATTCAAAACTGGAGTTGAATCACGTGCAGTTTTTGGTCCTACAGCAAGAGTTGTTTTCTGGTAAGGAAAGTCACTATTGCGCTCACATTTCCATACACAGTGTAAATAGACCTCGCATCTGTTCCCAGCAAGTACAGTGTATTGGACTGAAGAGAAGCTACTGTTTTTGTCAGTTTCCTAAGCAAAGTTGGACCAGATGTGGCCCGTGTGTGTAGGAAGCACAGTTCTTTTGTTCTGAGCAAGCTCACTGTTCTGGCTCTATAGGAAAAACTGTGAGGTAGAATGGTGCTCTTTCTTCAAAAACAGAGTGTGTTACTCTTAAGGCGAGCTAGTGTTTGTTTCCCAGTTTATACGTATTTAAATCACATGCCATTTCTGGTCCTACATACAAGAGTTGTTTTCTGGTAAGGAAAGTCACTATTGTGCTCCCATTGCCATACACAGTGCAAATAGCACTCGCGTCAGTTCCCAACAAGTACACTGTATTGGACTGAAGAGAAGATACTGTTCTTGTCAATTTCTAAGCAGAGTTTTACTACATATGGCCCTTGTGAGTAGGAAGCACAGGTCTTTTGTTCTGAGCAAGCTCACTCTTCAGGCACTATATGAAACACAGTAGAATACAAGAGTGCTCTTTTCTCAAAAGCAGAGTGTTTTTCTTGTAAAGAGTGCTAGTGTGTGTTTCCCATTCATAAATGGAGTTGAATCACAAGCAGTTTCTGGTCCTATGAACAAGAATTGTTATCTGGTAAGGAAAGACACTATTGTGCTCCCATTGCCATAGACAGAGCAAATAGCACTGATATCTGTTCCAAGCAAGTTCAGTGTATTGGACTGAAGAGAAGCTACTGTTCTTGGCAGTTTCCTAAGCAGAGTTGAACTAGATATGGCCCCTGTGTGTAGGAAGCTCAGTTCTTTCGTTCTGAGCAAGCTCACTGTTCTGGCCCTATAGGAAACACAGTAGAGTAGAAGAGTGCCCTTTTCTCAAAAGCAGAGTGTGTTTCTTGTTAGACGAGCAAGTTTTTGTTTCCCATTCATAAATAAAGCTGTATCACATGCAGTTTCTGGTCCCAGGAGCAAGAGTTGTTTTCTGGAAAGGGAAGTCACTATTTTTCTCTCTTTGCCATACACAGTGCAAATAGCACTTGCGTTGTTTCCAGCAAGTACAGTTTATTGGACTGAAGAGAAGTGACTGTACTTGTCAGTTTCCTATGTAGAGTTGAACTAAATATGGCCAGTGTGTGTAGTAAGCACAGTTCTTTTGTTCTGAGCAAGCTCAGTCTTCTGGCCCTGTAAGAAACACAGTAGAGTAGAAGAGTGCTCTTTTCTCAAAAGCAAAGTGTGATTATTCTAAGGCGAACTAGTGTTTGTTTCCCATTCACAAATGGAGTTGAATCACATGCAGTTTCTGGTCCTACGAGAAAGTGTTTTTTTTCTGCTAAGGAAAGTCACTATTGGGCTTTCATTGCCATACATAGTGCAAATAGCACTCAAGTCCATCCCCAGCAAGTATAGTGTATTGCACTGAAGAGAAGCTACTGTTTTTGTCAGTTTCCTAAGCAGAGTAGTACCAAATATGGCCCGTGTGTGTAGGAAGCACAGTTCTTTGTTCTGAGCAAGTGCACTGTTCAAGCCTTATGGTAAACCCAGTAGAGTAGAAGAGTTCTCTTTTCTCAAAAGCAGAATGTGTTACTTTTATTGTGATCTAGTGTTTGTTTCCCATTGCTAAAGGGAGTTGAATCACATGAAGTTCCTGGTCCTACATGCAAGAGTTGTTTTCTGGTATGGAAAGTCAGTATTGCGCTCCCATTGCCATACACAGAACAAATAGCCCTCGCTTCTGTTCCCAGCAAGTACCAGTATTGGACTTAAGAGAAACTACTGTTCTTGTCAGTTTCCTAAGCAGAGTGAACTAAATATGGCCCGTGTGTGTAGGAAGCACATTCCTTTTGTTCTGAACAAGCTCATTCTTATGGCCTGATAGGAAACACAGTAGAGTAGAAGAGTGCTCTTTTCTCAAATGCAACGTGTGATTCTTGTAATTCGAGCTAGTGTTTATTTCCATTCATAAACGGAGTTGAATCTCATACAGTTTCTGGTCCTACGAGCAAGAGCGGTTTTCTGGTAAGAAAAGTCACTGTTGTGCTCCCATTACCATACACAGTGCAAATAGCCCTCAAGTCTCTACCAGCAAGTACAATGTATTGGATGAAAGAGAAGCTACTCTTTTTGTCAGTTTCCTAAGCAGAGTTGAACTAAATATGACCTGTGAGTTTAGGATGCACATTCCTTTTGTTTTGAGCAAGCTCATTGTTCTGCCCTTATAGGAAACACAGAATAGTAGAAGAGTGATATTTTCTCAAAAGCAGAGTGTGTTTCTTGAAAGGCAACCTAGTATTTTTTCACATTCATAAACTGAGTTGAATCACATGCAGTTTCAGGTCTTACGAGCAAGAGTTTTTTTCTGGTAAGGAAAGTCACTATTGTGCTCCCATTTCCAAGCATAGTGCAAATAGCACTCACGTCAGTTCCCAGCAAGTACACTGTATTGGACTGAAGAGAAGCTACTGTTCTTGTCAGTTTCCTAAGAAGAGTTAAAATAGATAGGGCCGGGTGTATAGTAAGCACAGTTCTTTTGTTCTGAGCAAGCTCACTCTTCTGGCCCTATATTAAACATAGTAGAGTAGAAGAGTGCTCTTTTCTCAAAAGCAGAGTGTGTTTCTTGTAAAGTAATCTAGTGTTTGTTTCCCATTCATAAAGAGAGTTGTATCATATGCAGTTTCTGGTCCTACAAGCAAGAGTTGTTTTCTGGTAAGGAAAATCACTATTTTTCTCCCATTGCCATGTACAGTGTAAATAGCTCACACGTCTGTTCAAACCAAGTACAGTGTATTGGACTGAAGAGAAGCTACTGTTCTTGTCAGTTTCCTAAACAGAGTTGAACTAGATATCGCCCGTGTGTGTAGGAAGCACAATTCTTTTGTTCTGACCAAGCTCACTCATCCGACCCTATCGGGAAGCCAGTAGAGTAGAAGAGTGCTTTTTTCTAAAAAGCAGAGTGTGTTTCTTGTAAGTTGAAATAGTGTTTGTTTCCCATTCATAAACGGAGTTGAATTACATGCTGTTTCTGGTCCTACGATCAAGAGTTGTTTTCTGGTAAGGAAAGTCACTATTTTGCTCCCAATGCCATACACAGTGCAAAGAGCACTCGCGTCTGTTTCCAGCAAGTACAGTTTATTGGACTGAAGAGAAGCTACTATTCTTGTCAGTTTCCTATGCAAAGTTGAACTTGATATGGCTTGTGTGTGTAGGAAGGACAATTCTTTTGTTCTGACCAAGCTCGCTATTCTGGCCCTATAGGAAACACAGTAGAGTAAAACAGTGCTGTTTTCTCAGAAGCAGAGTATGTTTCTTATAAGGCGAGCTAGTGTGTGTTTCCCAGTTTATACGTATTTTAATCACATGCCGTTTCTGGTCCTATGTGCAAGAGTAGTTTTCTGGTAAGGAAATTCACTATTGTGCTCCCATTGCCATACATAGTACAAATAGCACTCGCGTCAGTTCCCAACAAGTACACTGTATTGGACTGAAGAGAAGATACTGTTCTTGTCAGTTTCCTTAGCAGAGTTGAAATGGATATCGCCTGTGTGTATAGGAAGCACATTTCTTTTGTTCTGACCAAGCTCACTGTTCTGGCCCTATAGGAAACACAGTAGAGTAGAAGAGTGGACTTTTCTCAAAAGCAGAGTGTGTTTCTTGTAAGGTGAGCTAGGGTTTGTTTCCCATTAAGAAACAGAGTTGAATCACATGCAGTTTTTGGTCCTACGGGCAAGAGTTGTTTTCTGGTAAGGAAAGTCACTATTGTGCTCTCATTGCCATACATTGTGAAACTAACACTCGCGTCTGTTCCCAGCAATTACATTGTATTGGACTGTAGAGAAGATACTGTTCTTGTCAGTTTCTAAGCAGAGTTTTACTACATATGGCCCTTGTGAGTAGGAAGCACAGTTCTTTTGTTCTGAGCAAGCTCACTCTTCTGGCACTATATGAAACACAGAAGAATAGAAGAGTGCTCTTTTCTCAAAACTAGAGTGTTTTTCTTGTAAGGAGTGCTAGTGTGTGTTTACCATTCATAAAAGAATTTGAATCACACACAGTTTCTGGTCCTATGAGCAAGAGTTGTTTTCTGGTAAGGAAAGTCACTATTGCGCTCCCAT
Organism: Peromyscus eremicus; assembly: GCF_949786415.1. Taxonomy (NCBI): domain Eukaryota; kingdom Metazoa; phylum Chordata; class Mammalia; order Rodentia; family Cricetidae; genus Peromyscus; species Peromyscus eremicus. The sequence goes on from NW_026734294.1 coordinate 1,680,098, forward strand.
TGCCATACACAGTTCAAATAGCACTCTCGTTTGTTCCTAGCAAATATGGTGTATTGGACTGGAGAGAAGATGCTGTTCTTGACAGTTTCCTAAGCAGAGTTGAACTAGCTATGGCCCGTGTGTGTAGGAAGCACAGTTCATTTGTTCTGAGCAAGCTCACTCTTCTGGAACTATAGGAAACACAGTAGAGTAAAAGAGTGCTCTTTTCTCAAAAGCAGAGTGTGTTTCTTTTAAGCCGAGTTAGTGTTTGTTTCCCATTAATAAACGGAATTGAATCACATGCAGTTTCTGGTCCTACGAGCAGGAGTTGTTATCTGGTAAAAAAGTCACTGTTGTGCTCCCATTCGCATAGCAGTGCAAATGGTACTCGCTTCCATATCATGGAAGTACAGTGTATTGGACTGAAGAGAAACTACTGATCTTGTCAGGTTTTTAAAGATAGTTGAACCAGATACGGCCAGTGTGTGTAGGAAGCACAGTTCATATGTTCTGAGCAAGCTCACTCTTCTGGCCCTATTGGAAACACAGTGGAGTAGAAGAGTGCTCTTTTCTCAAAAGCAGAGTGTGTTTCTTGTTAGGCGAGCTAGTGTTTGTTTCCCATTCATAAATGGAGTTGAATCACAAGCAGTTTTTGGTCCTATGAACAAGAGTTGTTATCTGGTAAGGAAAGACAGTATTGTGCTCCCATTGCCATACACAGAGCAAATAGCACTGACATCTGTTCCAAGCAAGTACAGTGTATTGGACTGAAGAGATGCTACTGTTCTTGTCAGTTTCCTAAGCAGAGTTGAACTAGATATGGCCCGTGTGTGTAGGAAGCACATTCCTTTTGTTTTGAGCAAGCTCATTTTCTGGCCTTACAGGAAATACAGAATAGTAGATGAGTGCTCTTTTCTGAAAAGCAGAGTGTGTTTCTTGAAAGGCGACCTAGTGATTTTTTCCCATTCATAAACGGAGTTGAATTACATGCAGTTTCTGGTCCTATGAGCAAGAGTTGCTTTCTGGTAAAGCAAGTCATTATTTTGCTCCCGTTCCCTAACATAGTGCAAATAGCACTCACGTCAGTTCCCAGCAAGTACAGTGTATTGGACTGAAGAGAAGTTACTGTTCTTGTCAGTTTCCTTAGCAGAGTTAAAATAGATAGGGCCGGGTATATAGTAAGCACAGTTCTTTTGTTCTGAGCAAGCTCACTATTGTGGCCCTATATTAAACAGAGTATTGTAGAAGAGTGCTCTTTTCTCAAAAGCAGAGTGTTTTTCTTGTAAGGTGAATTAGTGTTGGTTTCCCATTCATAAAGGGAGTTGTATCACATGCAGTTTCTCTCCTACAAGCAAGAGTTGTTTTCTGGTAAGGAAAGTCACTATTTTTCTCCCATCGCCATGCACAGTGCAAAAGTCCTTGCATCTGTTCCCACCAAGTACAGTGTATTGGTCTGAAGAGAAGCTAGTGTTCTTGTCAGTTTCCTAAGCAGAGTTGAACTAGATATCGCCCGTGTGTGTAGGAAGCACAATTCTTTTGTTTTGACCAAGCTCACTCTTCTGGCCCTATCGGAAACCCAGTGGAGTAGAAGAGTGCTCTTTTCTCAAAAGCAGAGTGTGTTTCTTGTAAGGCGAGCTAGTGTTTGTTTCCCATTCATAAAGGCAGTTGAATCACATGCAGTTTCTGTTCCTATTAGCAAGAGTTGTTTTCTGGTAAGGAAAGTCACTATTGTGCTCCCATTGCCATACACATTGCTAATAGCACTCGTGTCTGTTTCCTACAAGTAGAGTGTATTGGACTGAAGAGAAGTTACTGTTCTTGTCAATTTTCTAAACAGAGTTGAACTAGATAAGGCCTGTATGTGTAAGAAGCACAGTTCTTTTTTCTGAGCAAGCTCACCCTTCTGGCCCTATAGGAAACACAGTAGAGTAGAAGAGTGCACTTTTCTCAAATTTAGAGTTTGTTTTTTGTAAGGCAAGATAGTGTTTGTTTTCCACTCATAAACGGATTTGAATCACATGCAGTTTCTGATCCTATAAGCAAGAGTTGATTTCTGGTAAGGAAAGTCACTATTTCGCTCCCAATGCCATACACAGTGCAAATAGCCCTCGCGTCTGTTCCTAGGAAGTACAGTGTAACGGATTGAGAGAAGCTACTGTTCTTGTCAGTTTCCTAAGCAGAGTTGAACTAGATATGGCTTGTGTGTAGGAAGCACAGTTCTTTTTTTCTGAGCAAGCTCAGAAATCTGGCACTCTATGAAACAGAGTAGAGTAGAAGAGTGCTCTTTTCCCAAAATCACAGAGTGATTCTTGTAAGAATACCTAGTGTTTTTTGCCCATTCATAAATGGAGTTGAATCACATGCAGTTTCTGCTTCTACGAGCAAGAGTTGTTTTCTGGTAAGGAAAGACACTATTGTGCTCCCATTGCCATTCATAGTACAAACAGCACTCTCATCAGTTACCAGCAAGTACAGTGTATTGGAATGAAGAGAAGCTACTGTTCTTATCAGTTTCCTTAGCAAAGTTGAAATAGATGTGGCTCGTGTGTACAGGAAGCACAGTTCTTTTGTTCTGAGCAAACTCATTCTTCTGGCCCTTTAGGAAACACAGTAGAGTAGAAGAGTGCTCTTTTCTCAAAAGCAGAGTGTGTTTTTTGTAATTGGACCTAGTGTTTGTTTTCTATTCATAAACAAAGTTGAATCACATGCCGTTTCTGGTCCCATGAGCAAGAGTTGTTTTCTTTTAAGGAAAGTCACTATTGCGTACCCATTGCCATTCACAGTGCTAAAAGCACTCGTGTCAGTTCCCAGCAAGTAGAGTATATTTGACTGAAGAGAAGCTACTATTCTTGTCAATTTCCTTAGCAGAGTTAAATTAGATAGGGCCTGGTGTATAGTAAGCACAGTTCTTTTGTTCTGAGCAGGGTCACTCTTCTAGCCCTATATGAAACACAGTATAGTAGAAGAGTGCTCTTTTCTCAAAAGCAGAGTGTGTTTCTTGTAAGGTGATCTAGTGTTTGTTTCCCATTCATAAAGGAAGTTGTATCACATGCAGTTTCGGGTCCTACAAGCAAGAGTAGTTTTCTGGTAAGGAAAGTCACTATTTTTCTCCCTTTGCCATACACAGTGCAAAAAGCATTCACGTCCTTTTCCAGCAAGTACAGTTTATTGGACTGAAGTGAAGCTACTGTTCTTGTGAGTTTGCTATGCAGAGTTGTACTTGATATGGCCTGTGTGTATAGAAAGCACAGTTCTTTTGTTCTGAGCAAGCTCACTGTTCTGGCCCTTTAGGAAAAACAGTAGAGTAAAAGAGTTCTCTTTTCTCAAAAGCAGAATGTGTTTCTTGTAAGGCGAGCTAGTGCTTGTTTCCTAATCATAAAGAGTGTAAATTCACATGCAGTTTCTGGTCGTACTAGCAAGAGTTGTTTTCTGGTAAGGAAAGTCACTATTGTGCTCCCATTGCCATACACATTGCTATTAGCACTCGTGTCTGTTTCCTACAAGTACAGTGTATTGGACTGAAGAGAAGCTATTGTTCTTGTCAGTTTTCTAAGCAGAGTTGAAATAAATATGGCCCGTGTGTATCGGAAGCACAGTTCTTTTGTTCTGAGGAAACTCACTCTTCTGGCCCTATAGGAAACACAGTAGAGTTGAAGAGTGCTCTTTTCTCCAAAGCAGAGTGTGTAACTTTTAAGGTGATCTAGTGTTTGCTTCCCATTCATAAAAGGAGTTGAATCACATGCAGTTTCTGGTCCTAAAAGCAAGAGTTGTTTTCTGGTAAGGAAAATCACTATTGTGCTCTCATTGCCATACACAGTACAAATAGCCCTCGTGACTGTTCCCAGGAAGTACAGTGTAATGGACTCAAGAGAAGCTACTGTTCTTGTCAGTTTCCTAAGCAGAGTTGAACTAGATAAGGCCTGTATGTGTAAGAAGCACAGTTCTTTTTTCTGAGCAAGCTCACCCTTTTGGCCCTGTAGGAAACACAGTTGAGTAGAAGAGTGCACTTTTCTCAAATTTAGAGTTTGTTTTTTGTAAGGCGAGATAGTGTTTGTTTTCCACTCATAAACGGATTTGAATCACATGCAGTTTCTGGTCCTACAAGCAAGAGTTGATTTCTGGTAAGGAAAGTCACTATTTTTCTCTCATCGCCATGCACAGTGTAAATAGCCCTCGCATCTGTTCAAACCAAGTACATTGTATTGGACTGAAGAGAAGCTACTGTTCTTATCAGTTTCCTAAGCAGAGTTGAACGAGATATCGCCCGTGTGTGTAGGAAGCACAATTCATTTGTTCTGACCAAGCTCACTCTTTTGGCCCTATCCGGAAGCCAGTAGAGTAGAGAAGTGCTCTTTTCTCAAAAGCAGAGTGTGTTTCTTGTAAGTTGAAATAGTGTTTGCTTCCCATTCATAAACGAATTTGAATCACATACCGTTTCTGTTCCTACGATCAATTGTTGTTTTCTGGTAAGGAAAGTCACTATTTCGTGTAGCTTAAGTTTTCCTGCCTGGCCCACAGTCAGGACAAATCTCTTTCACCTGCCAGTCCCCCAGCCTCTCACACCCGACCAAGTAAACACAGAGACTTATATTGCTTACAAACTATATGGCCGTGGCAGGCTTCTTGCTAACTGTTCTTACAGCTTAAATTAATCCATTTCCATTAATCTATGCCTTGCCACATGGCTCGTGGCTTACCGGCATCTTCACATGCTGTTTGTCATTGTGGTGGCTGGCAGTGTCTCTCTGACTCAGCCTTCCACTTCCCAGCTTTATTCTCCTCCTTGCCCCGCCTATACTTCCTGCCTAGCCAACGGCCAATCAGTGTTTTATTGATTAATTAGCAACACATTTGCCATACATCCCACAGCAGGAAATCACGGTCAGGCCTAACATCAACTGAAGTCTCCAGGAAGAAGATGGGGCCCCACAACAACAATTCCACATGGACAGTAATAACATCACTAAGCTGACAAACATCATCTACAGATCAGCTTTGAACTACAAAGTGCTCAGAGCAATTTTGAGAGCGCTAGCTGAGATACTCCTATCTCAAAGACTACTTGAATAAGGATTTGAGATAAACCCTGAACTTTGGCATTATACACAGACTGGATAACGAAGGATATAGTTACCTTTCTTAGAATTTGACAATTAACCTAAATTTTTTCTTTCAGGATAAAGATAACTTTGCCCATACCCAGCAGGAAGCAATTTCAAGAATACGACGCCCACATTCCTAAAGAGGTGGTGTGGGGTGGTTGGTTTTTTTGGTCTTTTAGGTCTTTTAATGGGTTTTGGGTCTGGGATAATTTTCATTGATTAGGGGGGTTGGTTATAAGTTGTTGTAAAGGGTGAGGAAAAGGGCTAAGCAAAGGAGATTAGATTTAAGGTTCTCATTAAAAAAAGAGAGAAAGAAAGAAAGAAAAAAATGTAAATACTTTACATTGGATTGGATTGTTTTATAGTGTATATAAATTATATATATTGAAATTGATATTATTAGAAAATGCTATATGTATATTTCTAATTGTACCATTCATTTAACAATGTAATGCAATTTTCTAATCCTTGAATGTTGTTATTACCAACTATTAGGATATAAAGAAATGAAAGTTAGTAGTTAGACATTATAATAGAACTTGTAGTTATATTAGGTATGTTTTCAAGATTGAGAAGATATATTTTAGATAGACAGGTTATCTTCAAACCCTTCAGAGATCTACAGAATATGGCATTTAAAATGTTTTAATAACTTAGAAAAATTTTCTTTTTTGTTATGACTATGAGACATGTCGGCTCCTGACAGTACCAATCTACTTCAGAGAAAATATGGGCATTGAAAAAACTGTAATTGGAGTTAACTTTCATTGTAGCAAAAGTTAGCCACTGGAAAACAAAGTATCCTCGAATCAACTGCTGACGAACAGGACAGACAAGACACGAAACAAAGGACTACTGATTCTTGTCAAAACAAGTGTGGTTATGGCTTTATTAAAAGGCATCTTCTGAGGCCAGGACAATATGGCACCATCCCTGAAGTGGCCTTCGTAATCCGGGAAAGGTACAGTGCCCTTTTCTTCGAAGGCAGCTGAACAGGCAGTGGGCCGATGGCTTCTGATGTGTAATGGGGAGGTAGCTGAAACAGTTATTCTTGAAGAGTAATTAAGCTCACACCTCTCAACAGAAGAATGGCATTTAATAGAGGGATGTGGAGAAGAACGGGATGCTGAAATGAAGCCACATACACACATTGCCAAGAAGAATGGACAGCTGAATTAAAAAAACATCAACAATTTCCAGAATTTAAAATCCTGAATCATGACATGAAACTAGTGGAATTCAGGTATTTCTGGTATATAGACTGCTCTCACCCAATGTGAGGTTGAACTGTTGACCTTGTGTACATTCTACTTCACAAATGAGTCTGTCAGATACGCTAAGCCTATAGGCTGAAGATGATGCCCCAACACTGCGGAGAAACCTCATATGATTGTCCAGGCAGCTGGCTGTTTCTGTCAACTCACAAGTTTTTGGAAGTTGCTTGCATATACTTCCTGTTTTTATTTTTTTGTTAGCTAATACTATTTCCTTCTTGGGTCTCTGAGGGAGTTGAAGATTAGTTAGTTATAGTTGACGATTAATTAGGATAGAAAGTGAATTAGATACAATAGAATAGATAATGGAATTACTTTCTCTGAATTTGTCAAATACAAATGAACTAGACATTGTTTAGGTATTTATTACTTGTATATATTGTATATAGTTATTGTACTTTTTTATAAAGTTTTTCTCATGTTAGTTATAAGCTTTTTGTTTTTCCTTTTTATTAAAATAGAAAAGGGGAAATATGGTGATATTTTATTTGTATTAAAATGTTATTTGTATGTTAATAAATAAAGTTGCCCGGGGGTCAGATCTATTAGCAAGCCATAGGAAAGCAGGGCAGTGGTGGCGTATACTTGTAATCCCAGCACTTGGTATGCAGAGCTGGGTAAGTCTCTGTGTGTTCAGGGATACAGCCATTATTGGACACACATGCCTTTAATCTCAATACCAAGCAAGGAAAACCTGGAGGCCTATCCAGACAGGCCGTGACGAGGCAGTCATGTGGTTGGGTTTACAACCAATGAGAAGGCAGAACAGGAACACTATATAAAGACATTAACACAGGGGTAGTGAGTTCTGAGAGGTAGGACCACTGCAGAAGGAAGGGTAAGGTTTTAGCTCTTAGCTCTGACCTCTTGGCTTTCTTCTTTGCATTGGTTCTGTGTTTCTTATTTAATAAGAAGGTTGGTTACATCTACAATTTCGCTCCCATTGCCATACACAGTGCAAATAGCACTCGCGTCTGTTTCCAGCAAGTACAGTTTATTGGACTGAAGAGAAGCTACTGTTCTTGACAGTTTGCTATGCAGAGTTGAACTACATATGACCTGTGTGTGTAGGAAGCACAGATCTTTTGTTCTGAGCAAGCTCACTCTTCTGGTCCTATAGGAAACACAGTAGAGTAGAAGAGTGCTCTTTTCTCAAAAGCAAAGTGTGATTATTGTAAGGCGAGCTAGTGTTTGTTTCCCATTCACAAACGAAGTTGAATCACATGCAGTTTTTGGTCCTATGAAGAAGTGTTGTTTTCTGGTAAGGAAAGTCACTATTGTGATTTCATTGCCATATATAGCACTCGCGTCAGTCCTCAGCAAGTATAGTGTATAGGATTGAAGAAAAGCTACTGTTTTTGTCAGTTTTCTAAGCAGAGTTGAACCAGATATGGTACCTGTGTGTAGGAAGCACAGTTTTTTTGTTCTGAGCAAGCGAACTATTCTGGCCCTATGAGAAACACAGTAGAGTAGAAGAGTGCTCTTTTCTCAAAAGCAGAATGTGTTGCTTTTATCGTTATCTAGTGTTTGTTTCCCATTCATAAACAGAGTTGAATCACATGCAGTTTTTGGTCCTTCAGGCAAGAGTTGTTTTCTGGTAAGGAAAGTCACTATTTTTCTCCCATTGCCATACACAGTGCAAATAGACTTCACGTCTGTTCCCAGCAAGTACAGTGTATTGGACTGAAGAGAAGCTACTGTTCTTGTCAGTTTCCTAAGCAGAGTTATAGGTAGATAAGGCCCGTGTGTAAGAAGCACAGTTCTTTTGTTCTGAGCAAGCTCACTCTTCTGGTCCTACAAGAAACAGAGTAGTGTAGCTAGAGTTTCCCTGCCTGGCCCACCTCAGGACAAATCTCTCTCACCCACCAGACCCACAGCCACTCAAACCCAACCAAGTAAACACAGAGTCTTATATTGGTTGCAAACTGTATGGCCGTGGCAGGCTTCTTGCTAACTGTTCATACAGCTTAAATTAATCCATTTTATTAATCTATACCTTGCCAAATGGCTTGTGGATTACCGGCATCTTCACATGCGGCTTGTCATGTTGGCAGCTGGCAGTGTCTTCCTTACGCAGCTTCCTGTTCTCTATATTCTCCTCTCTGTTAGTCCTGCCTATACTTCCTACCTGGCAACTGGCCAATCAGTGATTTATTTATTGACCAATCAGCAAAAAATTTGACATACAGACCATCCCACAGCACAGTAGAGTAGAAGAGTGCTCTTTTCTAAAAAGCAAAGTGTGTTTCATGTAAGACAAGCAAGTGTTTGTTTCCCTTCATACACGGAATTGAATCACATGCATTTTCTGGTCCTATGAGCAAAAGTTGTTTTATGGTAAGGAAAGTCACTATTGTGCTCCCATTGCCATACATAGTGCAAATAGCACTCGCGTCTGTTCTCAGCAAGTACAGAGTATTGGACTAAAGAGAAGATACTGTTCTTGTCAGTTTCTAAGTAGAGTTTTACTACATATGGCCCTTGTGAGTAGGGAGCACAGGTCTTTTGTTCTGAGCAAGCTCACTCTTCTGGCACTTTATGAAACACAGTACAATAGAAGAGTGCTCTTTTCTCAAAAGCAGAGTGTTTTTCTTGTAAAGAGTGCTAGTGTGTGTTTCCCATTCATAAAGGGAGTTGAATCACATGCAGTTTCTGGTCCTATGAACAAGAGTTGTTTCCTGGTAAGGAAAGTCACTATTGCGCTCCCATTGCCATACACAGTTGAAATAGCACTCTCGTTTGTTCCTAGCAAGTACAGTGTATTGGACTGAAGAGAATATGCTGTTCTTGACAGTTTTCTAAGCAGAGTTGAACTAGCTATGGCCCGTGTGTTTAGGAAGCACAGTTCATTTGTTCTGAGCAAGCTTACTCTTCTGGAACTATAGGAAACACAGTAGAGAAGAAGAGTACTCTTTTGTAAAAAGCAGAGTGTGTTTCTTGTAAGTAGAGCTAGTGTTTGTTTCACATTAAAAATGGATATGAATCACATGCAGTTTCTGGTCCTATGAGCAGGAGTTGTTATCTGGTAAAAAAGTCACTGTTGCGCTCCCATTGCCATACACAGTGCAAATGGCAATCGCGTCCATATCCAGGGAGTTCAGTGTATTGGACTGAAGAGAAGTTACTGACCTTGTCAGTTTTTTAAGGAGAGTTGAACCAGATATGGCCAGTGGGTGTAGGAAGCACAGTTCTTATGTTCTGAGCAAGCTTACTGTTCTGGCCTTATGGGAAACACAGTAGAGTAGAAGAGTGCTTTTTTCTCAAAAGCAGAGTGTGTTTCTTGTAAGGCGAGCTAATGTTTGTTTCCCATTCATAAACAGAGTTGAATCACATGCAGTTTCTTGTCCTATGAACAAGAGTTGGTTCCTGGTAAGGAAAAAAACTATTGTGCTCCCATTGACATACACAGAGCAAATAGCACTCACATCTGTTCCAAACAAGTACAATGTATTGGACTGAAGAGAAGCTACTGTTCTTGGCAGTTTCCTAAGCAGAGTTGAACTAGATATGGCCCCTGTGTTTACTGAGCACAGTTCTTTCATGCTGAGCAAGCTCACTGTTCTGGCCCTATAGGAAACACAGCAGAGTAGAAGAGTGCTCTTTTCTCAAAAGCAGAATGTGTTTCTTGTAAGGCGAGCTAGTGTTTGTTTCCCATTAATAAACAGTGTAAAATCACATGCAGTTTCTGTTCCTATTAGCAAGAGTTGTTTTCTGGTAAGGAAAGTCTCCATTGAGCTCCCTTTGCCATACACAATGCAAATAGCACTGGTGTCTGTTCCCAGCAAGTACAGTGTATTGGACTGAAGAGAATCTTCTGTACTTGACAGTTTCTGAAGCAGAGTTGAGCTACATATAGACTGTGTGTGTAGGAAGCACAGTTCTTTTGTTCTGAGCAAGCTCACTCTTCTGGCCCTTTAGGAAACACAGTAGAGCAGAAGTGTGCTTGTTTCTCAAAAGCAAAGTTTGATTATTGTAAGGCGAGCTAGTGTTTGTTTCCCATTCACAAACAGAGTTGAATCGCATGCAGTTTTTGGTCCTACGAGGAAGTGTTGTTTTCTAGTAAGGAAAGTCACTATCGTGCTTTCATTGCCAGACATAGTGCAAATAGCACTCGCGTCAATTCCCAGCAAGTACAGTGTATTGGACTGAAGAGAAGCTACTGATTTTGTCAGTTTTCTAAGCAAAGTGGAACCAAATATGGCCCGTGTGTGTAGGAAGCACAGTTCTTTTGTTCTGAGCAAGCTCAATGTTCTGGGCCTATAGGAAAAACTGTGAGGTAGAAGAGTGCTCTTTTCTCAAAAGCAGAGTGTGTTTCTTTTAAGGCGAGCTAGTGTTTGTTTCCCAGTTTATACGTATTTTAATCACATGCCATTTCATTTCCTACGTGCTGGAGTTGTTTTCTGGTAAGGAAATTCACTATTGTGCTCCCATTGCCATACATAGTACAAATAGCACTCGTGTCAGTTCACAACAATTACACTGTATTGGACTGAAGAGAAGATACTGTTCTTGTCAGTTTCCTTAGCAGAGTTGAAATGGATATGGCCTGTGTGTATAGGAAGCACATTTCTTTTGTTCTGAGCAATCTCACTGTTCTGGGCCTATAGGAAACACAGTAGAGTAGAAGAGTGGACTTTTCTCAAAAGCAGAGTGTGTTTCTTGTAAGGCGAGCTAGTGTTTGTTTCCCATTCCTAAACGGAGTTGAATCGCATGCAGTGTTTGGTCCTACGGGCAAGAGTTGTTTTCTGGTAAGGAAAGTCACTATTGCGCTCCCATTGTCATACACAGTGCAAATAGACCTCGCGTCTGTTCCCAGCAAGTACAATGTATTGGACTAAAGAGAAGCTACTGTTCTTGTGAGTTTTCTAAGCAGAGTTTAGGTAGATATGGCCCGTGTGTAGGAAGCACAGTTCTTTTGTTCTGAGCAAGCTCACTCTTCTGGTCCTATAGGAAACACAGAAGAGTAGAAGAGTGCTCTTTTATCAAAAGCAGAGTGTGTTTCATGTATGATGAGCAAGTGTTTGTTTCCCTTCATAAACGGAGTTCAATCACATGTATTTTCTGGTCCTACGAGCAAGAGTTGTTTTCTAGTAAAGAAAGTCACTATTGTGCTCCCATTGCCATACATAGTGCAAATAGCACTCACGTCTGTTCCCAGCAATTACATTGTATTGGAATGAAGAGAAGAAATTGTTCTTTTCAGTTTCTAAGCAGAGTTTTACTACATATGGCCCTTGTGAGTAGGTAGCACAGGTCTTTTCTTCTGAGCAAGCTCACTCTTCTGGCACTATATGAAACACAGAAGAATAGAAGAGTGCTCTTTTCTCAAAAGCAGAGTGTTTTTCTTGTAAGGAGTGCTAGTGTGTGTTTCCCGTTCATAAAAGGAGTTGAATCACATGCAGTTTCTGGTCCTATAACCAAGAGTTATTTTCTGGTAAGGAAAGTCACTATTGCGCTCCCATTGCTATACACAGTTCAAATAGCACTCTCGTTTGTTCCTAGCAAGTGAAGTGTATTGGACTTAAGAGAAGATGCTGTTCTTGACAGTTTCCTAAGCATAGTTGATCTAGCTATGGCCCGTGTGTAGGAAGCACAGTTCATTTGTTCTGAGCAAGCTCACTCTTCTGGAACTATAGGAAACACAGTAGAGTAAAAGAGTGCTCTTTTCTCAAAAGCAGAGTGTGTTTCTTTTAAGGCGATTTAGTGTTTGTTTCCCATTAATAAACGGAATTGAATCACATGCAGTTTCTGGTCCTTCAAGTAGGAGTTGTTATCTGGTAAAAAAGTCACTGTTGTGCTCCCATTGTCATAGCAGTGCAAATGGTACTCGCTTCCATATCATGGAAGTACAGTGTATTGGACTACAGAGAAGCTACTGAACTTGTCAGTTTTTTAAGGCGAGTTGAAGTAGATATGGCCCGTGTGTGTAGGAAGCACAGTTCTTATGTTCTGAGCAAGCTCACCCTTCTACCCCTATAGGAAACACAGTAGAGTAGAAGCATGCTCTTGTATCAAAAGCAGAGTGTGTTTGTTGTTAGGCTAGATAGTGCTTGTTTCTCATTCATAAATGGAGTTGAAATTCAAGCAGTTTCTGGTCCAATGAACAAGAGTTGTTATCTGATTAAAAAAAAAAACACTACTGTGCTCCCATTGCCATACACAGAGCAAATAGGACTTACATCTGTTCCAAGCAAGTACAGTGTATTGGACTGAAGAGAAGCTACTGTTTTTGGCAGTTTCCTAAGCAGAGTTGAACTAAAAATGGCCCCTGTGCATAGGAAGCACAGTTCTTTCGTTCTGAGCAAGCTCACTGTTCTGGTCCTATAGGAAACACAGTAGAGTAGAAGAGTGCTCTTTTCTCAAAAGCAGAGTGTGTTCTTTGTAAGGCGAGCAAGTGTTTGTTTCCCATTCATAAACAAAGTTGAATCACATGCAGTTTCTGGACCCAGGAACAAGAGTTGTTTTCTGGTAAGGAAAATTACTAATGTGCTCCTGTTGCTTGCACAGGTCAATTCACACTCGCGTCTGTTCCCAGCAAGTACAGTGTATTGGACTGAAGAGAAGCTACTGTTCTTGTCAGTTTCCTATGCAGAGTTTAACTACATATGGCACTTGGGTGTAGGAAGCACAGTTCTTTTGTTCTGAGCACACTCACTGTTCTGGCACTATAGGAAACACAGTAGAGAAGAAGAGTGCTCTTTTCTCAAAAGCAGAGTGTGTTTCTTGTAAGGAGAGCTAGTGTTTGTTTCCCATTCATAAATGGTGTTGTATCAAGTGCAGTTTCTGGTCCTACAAGCAAGACTTGTTTTCCATTAAAGAAAGTCACTGTTGTGCTTCCATTGCCATAAACAGTGCAAATAGCACTCGCGTCTGTACCCAGCAAGTACAGTGTATTGACTGAAAAGAAGCTACTGTTCTTTTCAGTTTCCTCAGCAGAGTTGAACTAGATAGGGCCCGTGTGTATAGGAAGCACAGTCCTTTTGTTCTGAGCAAGCTCACTCTTCTGTCACTATAGGAAACACAGAAGAGTAGAAGAGTGCTCTTTTCAAAAAAGAAGAGTGTTTGTCTCATTAGGAGAGCTAGTGTTTGTTTCCCATTCATAAACGTACTTGAATAACATGCAGTTTCTCTTCCTAGGAGCACCAGTTGTTTTCTGGTAAAGAAAGTCACTGTTGTGCTCCCATTGCCATACACAGTGCAAATAGCACTCGCTTCTTTTTCCACCAAGAACAGTGTATTGTACTGAAGAAAAACTACTGTTCTTGTCAGTTTCCTAAGCATAGTTGAACTAGATATGGTCTGTGTGTGTAGGAAGCACAGTTCTTTGTTCTGAGCAAGCTCACTGTTCTGGGCGTATAGGAAACACAGTAGAGTAGAGCAGTCCTCTTCTCAAAAGCCGAGTGTTTCTTGTAAGGCGAGCTAGTGTTTGTTTCCCATTCATAAATGGAGTTTTATCACATACAGTTTCTGGTCCTACGAGCAAGAGTTGTTTTCTGGTATAGAAAGACACTATTGTGCTCCCATTGCCATACACAGTGCAAATATCACTCGCGTCTGTTCCCAGCATGTACAGTGTATTGGACTGAAGAGAAGCTACTGTTCTTGTCAGTTTCCTATGCAGAGTTTAACTAGATATGGCACATGGGTGTAGGAACCACAGTTCTTTTGTTGTGAGCACACTCACTGTTCTGGCACTATAGGAAACACAGTAGAGAAGAAGAGTGCTTTTTTCTCAAAAGCAGAGTGTGTTTCTTGTAAGGAGAGATAGTGTTTGTTTCCCAATCATAAATGGTGTTGAATCAAATGCAGTTTCTGGTCCTACAAGCAAGACTTGTTTTCTGTTAAGGAAAGTCACTATTGTGTTTCCCTTGCCATAAACAGTGCAAATAGCACTCGCGTCTGTTCCCAACAAGTACAGTGTATTGGACTGAAGAGAAGCTACTGTTCTTGTCAGTTTCCAAAGCCTAGTTGAACTAGATATGGCCCGTGTGTGTAGGAAGCACAGTTCTTTTGTTCTGAGCAAGCTCACTCTTCTTTCACTATAGGAAACACAGTAGAGTAGAAGAGTGCTCTTTTCTCAAAAGAAGAGTGTGTTTCTTGTTAGGCGAGCTAGCGTTTGTTAGCCATTCATAAACGGAGATGAATCACACGCAGTTTCTGGTTCTATGAGCAAAAGTTGTTTTCTGGTCAGGAAAGTCACTATTGTGCTCCCTTTGTCATACACAGTGCAAATAGCACTTGCTTGTTTTTCCACCAATTACAGTGTATTGGACTGAAGAGACACTACTCTTCTCTTCAGTTTCCTAAGCATTGTTGAACTAGATATGGTTGGTGTGTGTAGAAAGCACAGTTGTTTGTTCTGAGCAAGCTCACACTTCTTGCCCTATAGGAAACACAGTAGAGTAGAGGAGTGCTCTTTTCTCAAAACCAGAGTGTGTTTCTTGTAAGGCGAGCTAGTATTTGTTTCCCATTCATAAGCGGAATTGAATCATATGCAGTTTCTGGTGCTATGAGCAAGAGTTGTTTTCTGGTAAAGAAAGACATTATTGTGCTCCCATTGCCATACACAGTACAAATAGCACTCGTGTGTGCTCCCAGCAAGTACAGTGTATTGGACTGAAGAGAAGCAAGTGTTCTTGTCAGTTTCCTAAGCAGAGTTGAAGTAGATATTGCCCGGGTGTTTAGGGAGCACCATTCTTTTGTTCTGAGCAAGCTCACTGTTCTGGCCCTATAGGAAACACAGAAGAGTAGAAGAGTGCTCTTTTCTCAAAAGCAGAGTGTGTTTTTTGTAAAGTGAACTAATGTTTGTTTTCCATTCATAAATGGAGTTGAATCACATTTAGTTTCTGGACCTCTGAGCAAGAGTTGTTTTCTGGTAAGGAAAATCACTATTGTGTTCCCATTGCCATACACAGGGCAAATAGCACTCGCGTCTGTTTCCAGCAAGCACAGTGTAGTGGACTGAAGAGAAACTACTGTTCTCCTCAGTGTCCTCAGGAGAGTTGAACAAGATATCGCCCATGGCTGTAGGAAGCACAGTTATTTATTCTAAGCAAGCTCACTATACTGGCCCTATAGGAAACACAGTAGACTAGAAGAGTGCTCTTTTTGCAAAAGAAGAGTGTGTGTCTCATTAAAAGAGCTAGTGTTTGTTTCCCATTCATAAACGTACTTGAATCACATGCAGTTTCTGGTCCTACGAGCAAGAGTTGTTTTATGGTAAGGAAAGTCACTATTGTGCTCCCAATGCCATACATAGTGCAAATAGCACTCAGGTCTGCTCCCAACAAGTACAGATTATTGTACAAAAGAAGCTACATTTCTTATCAGTTTCCTAAGCAGAGTTAAACTAGATATGGTCTCTGTGTGTAGGAAGCACAGTTCTTTGTTCTGAGCAAGCTCACTGTTCTGGTCCTATAGGAAACACAGTAGAGTAGAGCAGTGCTCTTTTCTCAAAAGCAGAGTGTGTTTCTTATAAGGCGAGCTAGTGTTTGTTTCCCATTCATAAATGGAGTTGAATCACGTACAGTTTCTGGTCCTACAAGCAAGAGTTGTTTTCTGGTAAGGATAGTCACTATTGTGCTCTTTTGCTATACACAGGTCAATTCGCACTTGCGTCTGTTCCCAGCAATTACAGTGTATTGGACTGAAGAGAAGCTACTGTTCTTGTCAGTTTCCTATGCAGAGTTTAACTAGATATGGCACAAGGGTGTAGGAACCACAGTTCTTTTGTTCTGAGCACACTCACTGTTCTGGCACTATAGGAAACACAGTAGAGAAGAAGAGTGCTCTTTTCTCAAAAGCAGAGTGTGTTTCTTGTAAGGAGAGCTAGTGTTTGTTTCCCATTCATAAATGGTGTTGAATCAAATGCAGTTTCTGGCCCTACAAGCAAGAGTTGTTTTCTGTTAAGGAAAGTCACTGTTGTGCTTCCATTACCATAAATAGTGCAAATAACCCTTGCGTCTGTTCCCAGCACGTATAGTGTATTGGACTGAAGAGAAGCTACTGTTCTTGTCAGTTTCCTCAGCAGTGTTGAACTAGATATGGCCCGTGTGTGTAGGAAGCACAGTTCTTTTGTACTGAGCAAGCTCACTCTTCTGTCACTATAGGAAACACAGTAGAGTAGAAGAGTGCTCTTTTCTCAAAAGAAGAGTGTGTTTCTTGTTAGGCGAGCTAGTGTTTGTTTCCCATTCATAATCGGAGTTGAATCACATGTAGTTTCTGGTTCTATGAGCAAAAGTTGTTTTCTGGTCAGGAAAGTCACTATTGTGCTCCCTTTGTCATACACAGTGCAAATAGCACTCGCTTCTTTTTCCACCAAGTACAGTGTATTGGACAGAAGAGACACTACTCTACTCTTCTCTTAAGTTTACTAAGCATTGTTGAACTAGATATCGTCTGTGTGTGTAGGAAGTACAGTTCTTTGTTCTGAGCAAGCTCACTCTTCTGGCCCTATAGGAAACACAGTAGAGTAGAGGAGTGCTCTTTTCTCAAAACCAGAGTGTGTTTCTTGTAAGGCAAGCTAGTGTTTGTTTCCCATTCATAAGCCAAATTGAATCACTTGCAGTTTCTGGTGCTATGAGCAAGAGTTGTTTTCTGGTAAAGAAAGATATTATTTTGCTCCCATTGCCATACACAGTTCAAATAGCACTTGTGTCTGTTCCCCGCAAGTACAGTGTATTGGACTGAAGAGAAGCAAGTGTTCTTGTCAGTTTCCTAAGCAGAGTTGAACTAGATATTGCCCGTGTGTGTAGGAAGCACCATTCTTTTGTTCTGAGCAAACTCACTGTTCTAACCCTATAGGAAACACAGTAGAGTAGAAGAGTGCTCTTTTCTCAAAAGCAGAGTGTGTTTTTTGTAAAGCGAACTAATGTTTGTTTTCCATTCATAAACGGAGATGAATCACATTCAGTTTCTGGTCCTATGAGCAAGAGTTGTTTTCTGGTAAGGAAATTCACTATTGCGTTCCCATTGCCATACACAGGGCAAATAGCACTCGCATCTGTTTCCAGCAAGTACAGTGTATTGGACTGAAGAGAAGCTAATGTTCTCCTCAGTTTCCTCAGGAGAATTGAAAAAGATATGGCCCATGTGTCGGAAGCACATTTCTTTTGTTCTGAGCAAGCTCACTGTTCTGGCCCTATAGGAAACATAGTAGACTAGAAGAGTGCTCTTTTCGCAAAAGAGGAGTGTGTGTCTCATTAGGAGAGCTAGTGTTTGTTTCCCATTCATAAAGGTACTTGAATCACATGCAGTTTCTGGTCCTACGAGCAAGGGTTGTTTTCTGGTAAAGAAAGTCACCATTGTGATCCCATTGCCATACACAATGCAAATAGCACTCGCTTCTTTTTCCACCAAGTACAGTGTATTGTACTGAAGAAAAACTACTGTTCTTGTCAGTTTTCTAAGCATAGTTGAACTAGATATGGTCTGTGTGTGTAGGAAGCACAGTTCTTTGTTCTGAGGAAGCTCACTGTCCTGGGCCTATAGGAAACACAGTAGAGTACAGCAGTGCTCTTTTCTCAAAAGCAGAGTGTTTCTTGTAAGGCGATCTAGTGTTTGTTTCCCATTCATAAATGAAGTTGAATAACATATAATTTCTGGTCCTACGAGTAAGAGTTGTTTTCTGGTATAGGAAGACACTAATGCGATCCCATTGCCATACACAGTGCAAATATCACTCGCGTCTGTTCCTAGCATGTACAGTGTATTGGACTGAAGGGAAGCTACTGTTCTTGTCAGTTTCCTCAGCATAGTTGAACTAGATATGGCCCGTGTGTTTAGGAAGCACCATTCTTTTGTTCTGAGCAAGTTGACTGTTCTGGCCCTATAGCAAACACTCTATAGTAAAAGAGTGCTGTTTTCTCAAAAGCTGAGTGTGTTTCTTGTAATGCAAACAAATGTTTGTTTGCCATTCATAAACGGAGTTGAATAACATTCAGTTTCTGGTCCTATGAGCAAGAGTTGTTTTCTGGTAAGGAAAGTCACCATTGGGTTCCCATTGCCATACACAGGGCAAATAGCACTCGTGTCTGTTTCCAGCAAGTACAGTTTATAGTACTGAAGAGAAGCTACTGTTCTCCTCAGTTTCCTCAGGAGAGTTTAACAAGATATGGCCCGTGGGTGTAGGAAGCACAGTTATTTATTCTGAGCAAGCTCACTATACTGGCCCTGTAGGAAACAGAGTAGAGTAGAAGTGTGCTCTTTTCGCAAAAGGAGAGTGTGTGTCTCATTAGGAGAGCTAGTGTTTGTTTCTCATTCACAAACATAGTTGAATCACATGCAGTTTCTGGTCCTATGAGCAAGATTTGTTTTCTGGTAAGGAAAGTCACTATTGTGCTCCTGTTGCTATACACAGGTCAATTCGCACTCGCGTCTGTTCCCAGCAAGTACAGTGTATTGGACTGAAGAGAAGCTACTGTTCTTGTCAGTTTCCTATGCAGAGTTTAACTAGATATGGCACAAGGGTGTAGGAACCACAGTTCTTTTGTTCTGAGCACACTCACTGTTCTGGCACTATAGGAAACACAGTAGAGAAGAAGAGTGCTCTTTTCTCAAAAGCAGAGTGTGTTTCTTGTAAGGAGAGCTAGTGTTTGTTTCCCAATCATAAATGGTGTTGTATCAAGTGCAGTTTCTGGTCCTACAAGCAAGACTTGTTTTCCATTAAGGAAAGTCACTGTTGTGCTTCTATTACCATAAACAGTGCAAATAGCACTCACGTCTGTACACAGCATGTACAGTGTATTGGACTGAAGAGAAGCTACTGTTCTTGTCAGTTTCCTTAGCAGAGTGGAACTAGATATGACCGGTGTGTAGGAAGCACAATTCTTTTGTTCTGAGCAAGCTCACTCTTCTGTCACTATAGGAAACACAGTAGAGTAGAAGAGTGCTCTTTTCTCAAAAGAAGAGTCTGTTTCTTGTTAGGCGAGCTAGTGTTTGTTTCCTATTTATAAATGGAGTTGAATCACATGCAGTTTCTGGTTCTACGAGCAAAAGTTGTTTTCTGGTCAGGAAAGTCACTATTGTGTTCCCTTTGCCATACACAGTGCAAATAGCACTCGCTTATTTCTCCACCAAGTACAGTGTATTAGACAGAAGAGACACTACTCTTCTCTTCAGTTTCCTAAGCATTGTTGAACTAGATATGGTCTGTGTGTGTAGGAGGCACAGTTCTTTGTTCTGAGCAAGCTCACTCTTCTTGCCCTATAGGAAACACAGTAGAGTAGAGGAGTGCTCTTTTCTCAAAACCAGAGTGTGTTTCTTGTAAGGCAAGCTAGTGTTTGTTTCCCATTCATAAGCGGAATTGAATCACATGCAGGTTCTGGTGCTACAAGCAAGAGTTGTTTTCTGGTAAGGAAAGACATTATTGTGCTCCCATTGCCATACACAGTTCAAATAGCACTTGTGTCTGTTCCCAGCAAGTACAGTTTATTGGACTGAAGAGAAGCAAGTGTTCTTGTCAGTTTCCTAAGCAGAGTTGAACTAGATATTGCCCGTGTGTGTAGGAAGCACCATTCTTTATTTCTGAGCAAGCTCACTGTTCTGGGCCTATAGGAAACACAGTAGAGTAGAAGAGTGCTCTTTTCTCAAAAGCAGAGTGTGTTTTTTGCAAAGCGAACTAATATTTGTTTTCCATTCATAAACGGAGTTGAATCACATTCAGTTTCTGGTCCTACGAGCAAGAGTTGTTTTCTGGTAAGGAAAATCACTATTGCGTTCCCATTGCCATACACAGGGCAAATAGAACTCGTGTCTGTTTCCAGCAAGTACAGTGTATTGTACTGAAGAGAAGCTAATGTTCTCCTCAGTGTCCTCAGGAGAGTTGAACAAGATATGACCCGTGGGTGTAGGAAGTACAGTTATTTATTCTAAGCAAGCTCAGTATACAGGCCCTATAGGAAACACAGTAGACTAGAAGAGTGCTCTTTTTGCAAAAGAAGAGTGTGTGTCTCATTAGGAGAGCTAGTGTTTGTTTCTCATTCATAAACGTACTTGAATCACATGCAGTTTCTGGTCCTACGAGCAAGAGTTGTTTTCTGGTAAAGAAAGTCACTATTGTGCTCCCATTGCCATACACAGTAAAAATAGCACTCGCTTTTTTTTCCACCAAGTACAGTGTATTGTACTGAAGAAAAACTACTGTTCTTGTCTGTTTCCTAAGAAGAGCTGAACTAGATATGGCCCGTTTGTGTAGGAAGAACAATTCTTTTGTTCTGAGCAAGCTCACTACTCTGGCCTTATAGGAAACAGAGAAGAGTAGAGGAGTTCTCTTTTCTCAAAAGCAGAGTGTGTTTTGTGTAATGCGAGATAGTCGTTGATGCCCATTCATAAGCGGAGTTGAATCACATGCAATTTCTGGTCCTTTGAGCATGAATAGTTTTCTGGTTAGGAAAGTCACAATTGCTCTACTATTGCCATACACAGTACAAATATCACTCGTATCTGTTTCCAGCAAGTACAGTGTATTGCAGTCAAGAGAAGCTACTGTTCTTGTCAGTTTCCTAAGCAGTGTTGTACTAGATATGGCCTGTGTGTGTAGGAAGCACTTTTCTTTACCTCTGAGCATGCTCACTTTTCTGGCCCTATAGGAAACAGAGAAGAGTAGAAGAGTGCTCTACTCTCAAAAGCAGTGTGTGTTTCTTGTAAGGCGAGCTAATGTTTGTTTCCTATTCCTAAACGGAGTTGAATCGCATACAGTTTTTGCTCCTACGAGCAAGAGTTGCTTTCTGGTATAGAAAGTCACTATTGCACTCCCATTGCCATACACAGTGCAAATAACACTCGTGTCAGTTCCCAGCAAATACAGTGTATTGGACTGAAGATATGCTACTGTTCTTGTCAGCTTCCTAAATAGACTTGAAATAGATATAGTGCGTGCGTTTACTAAGCACAGTTCTTTTGTTCTGAGCAAGCTCACTGTTCTAGCTCTATGGAACCACAACAGAGTAGAATATGCTATTTACTCAACAGCAGAGTGTGTTTCTTCTAAGACGAGCTAGTGTTTGTTTTGCATTCATAAACAGAGTTGAATCACATGCAGTTTCTGGTCCGACGAGCAAGAGTTGTTTTCTGATAAGGAAAGTCACTATTGCGCTTCAATTGCCATAAACAGTGCAAATAGCACTCGTGTCTGTTCCCAACAAGTACAGGGTATTGGACTGAAAAGAAACTACTGTTCTTGTCAGTTTCCTAAGCAGAGATTAACTAGATATGGCCCGTGTGTGTAGGAAGCACAATTTTTTTTTTCTGAGCAAGCTCACTCTTCTGGCCCTATAGGAAACACAGTGGAGTAGAATAGTGCTCTTTTCTCAAAAGCAGAATGTGTTTCTTGTAAGGCGAGCTAGTGTTTGTTTCCCATTCATAAACGGAGTTGAACCATATGCAGTATCTGGTCCTAAGAACAAGATTTGTTTTCTGGTAAGGAAAGTTTCTATTGCACTCCCTCCCATTGTCCTACACAGTGCAAATAGCACTCGCATCTATTCCCAGCAAGTACAGTGTATTCGACTGAAGAGAATCTACTGGTCTTTACAATTTCTTAAGCAGAGTTGAACTAGATATGGCCTGTGGGTGTAAGAAGCACTGTTCTTTTGTTCTGAGCAAGCTCACTGTTCATGCTTTATAGTAAACACATTAGAGTAGAAGAGTGCTCTTTTCTCAAAATCAGAGTGTGTTTCTTGTAAGGCGAGCTAGTGTTTGATTCCCATTATAAACAGAGTTGAATGACATGCAGTTTCTTTTCTTACAAGCAAGAGCTGTTTTCTGGTAAGGATAGTCCCTATTACGCTCCCTTTGCCATACACAGTGCAAATAGGACATGCGTCTGTTCCCAGTAAGTACAGTGTATTGGACTGTAGAGAAGCTACTGTTCTTGTCACTTTCCTAAGCAGCGTTGAACTAGATATGTCCCGTGTGTGTAGGAAGCACCGTTCTTTTTTTCTCAGCAAGCTTACTATTCTGGACGTATAGGAAACACAGTAGAGTAGAAGAGTTCTCTTTTCTCAAAAGCAGAGTATGTTTCTTCTAGGGCAAGCTAGTGTTTGTTTCACACTCATAAATGGAGTTGAATCACATGCAATTTTTGGTTCCACGAGCAAGAGTTGTTTTCTGTTAAGGAAAATCACTATTGCGCTCCCATTGCCACACACAGTGCAAATAGCCCTCGCGTCTGTTCCCAGCAAGTACAGTGTATTGTGCTGTGGTATGTTCTCTATGTCACATGTGTTGCTGATTATTCAATAAATAAAACACTGATTGGCCATTGGCTAGGCAGGAATTGTAGGCGTGTCAAAAAGGAGAATAAAGCTGGGAAGTGGAAGGCTGAGTCAGAGAGACACTGCCATCCCCCACAGTGAGAGAGAGCATGTGAAGATGCTGGTAAGCCACGAGCTACTTGGCAAGATATAAATTAATCGAAATGGATTAATTTAAGATATAAGAACAGTTAGCATGAGGCCTGCCATGGCCATACAGTTTGTCACCAATATAAGTCTCTGTGTTAACTTGGTCAGGTTTGAGCAGCTGTGGGACTGGCAGGTGAGAGAGATTTGCCCTGACTGTGGGCCAGGCAGGAAAATTCTAGCTAGTGTATTGGACTGAAGAGAAGCTACTGTTCTTGTCAGTTTCCTAAGCAGAGTTGAACTAGATATGGCCCGTGTGTGTAGGAAGCACAGTTCTTTTGTTCTGATCAATCTCACTCTTCTGGCATTATAGGAAAAACTTTAGAGAAGAAGAGTGCTCTTTTCTCAAAAGCAGAGTGTGTTTCTATAATGTGAGCTAGTGTTTGTTTCCCATTAAGAAACGGAGTTGAATCACATGCCGTTTTGTCAGGAGCCAAGTAGCCTAACTGATTCTCATATGAAAAAGCTGTGTACCCAACCTTCCGTTCACTGTTTCAATAGAAACCATTTTTCAGCACGACCACAGTATGTACTTTTTCTTTGACTCCCTGAAACATAATGGTTTGCTGTATGGTCCATTGATCAGGCTCTGGAACAAAGAGACTTTTCCTGAACCCTACCTTACCCTAACTTCCTCCTAGTAACTTTCCATACCCCTATCTTCTTCTCCTAGCTCCTAGCATATATAAGCCTGTCTCCCCTTGCAATAAACGAGACCTTGACGCAACTCAGATTGACTTTGTCTTCCTTTACACGCCTGGTCTCCTTTCCCTCTCACCGCCGTTGATCTTTCAGGAGGTGCCTCTTCGGGTCTCATCAAATAACCTGCCCTGCGGGATGGGTCAAGTGGCTCCCGAATGTGGGGCTCAAGGCAGGATGACCTGCCGGATGACGGACAACGGAAGGGGCCCTGGAGAGGATTACAGTAGAGATGCCCGGACTGCATCACTCGTGCAACGCAGGAAAGTCTTGAGTTAAGTGTGTCGTCCCATCGATCATGGGCAAAAATTTATCTAAAGAGGCTGTTTTTCTAAAGGAGATGAAAAGTAAAGTAATCTTAGAGAGAGAGGAATAAGAGTTAAGAAAAAGGATTTGATAAAATTCTTCTAATACGTGGAGGAGAAATGTCCCTGGTTAGTGATTAATGGACCAGGAATTCACCCTTTGACTTGGAACAAGGTTGAAAAAGATATTAACAAATTAATCAGAGATGGGGAAAATGTCCCCGACACCTTTTTTAGTTTTTATGGTGTGATTAGAGATGTTCGAAAAGAAACAGAGGAAGATGGGCGTGTTTCACATTTACTAGCCCTTGCAGAGGATTTTCTCTCAAACTCCCCTTGCCTGACACCCAAGGTTCCAGAGGTTTATTGACATCTACCGGTAAGAGCGCTCTCTGTCTTGTCTGTGTCTCTCTGTCTTGTTACTTTTGTTTTGTACTTTGCAGGCTCGATTTGTACTTTGCAGGCTCTCACTGGGGCAGACGTGTCTGGACAGTGAACCTGGCAGCGAAGGTAGACGTCCCAGAGCCCTAAGGCCACCTCAGAGGTGACCATTTGGTTTAGGAGCATCTTTGGGTATCTTCCCCCACGGTGGGAGGAAGTGCCACTTTGTATTTTGTCCCGGGAATTTGTCAGAGCCATTTTGTGGTTTTTTTATATGTTTTGTTGTGATCATTGTTACTTTACTCTCTTCTCTTCCAAAAAAAAAGGTGCATGTCTGACTGACAGGGATGTGGAAGCCCCTGATGTCTGTTTGATTAAGGACAGAGATCCTCCAGTCTGGATTGTTTTTGGTGTGATTGAGCCTGGAGGGTCAAAACCTTCCCCCCCAGAGCACATCAGGCTGTCATTGTTCTTGGAGCTTTGTTGGTTGTTTTGTTGGGGCAAAGTTTTTTCATTTGCCCTTGGTCTTGTGTGTAATGTATTAATTGTTCTCATTGTTGACTTGACTGTGACGGACGCTATGGGACAGTTCCCTTCTTCTCCACTAGACCTTTGCCTATCCCGCTAGAAGGATGTGTGAGCCACAATAGAGGGAACTGGGTCCCCCACCCCCACTCCCCGACTGAACTGAGATAAACAGGTAGCTCCTGCCAGGTGGGGCTTGCATACTGCAAGAGGGGCTTGCATACTGAAAGAGGGGCTTGCTGGCTGTGAATGAGGCCATCGTCTCAGTGCTGATGTTCCGGTTCTTGGATTGTCTGTGTAAATGTTATTTGTTTCTGTGTACTAACTTCCCTTATTTTCCTAGAGGAAGAGGAGGAGAGAGAGAGGTATAACAAAGGCCACCTCCATCCCTCCCTAGCTCTCTTGCTATCAGGACTGCAGCCAGCTGGCTGCTCTCATGAGGGTGGGAGTATGTGCTCTCCGTACAGGCGGGCAAAGACAGGAGATCTGGACAGGGCAATGGGGACTGCCTGCAATTGACAAAAACTGTGTGAACACTGAACAGAGAATCTGACTTTAGTCAGAGGAGTTAACAAAAACTTATTTTCAGGAACACTGGCAGCCAAGGACACACTCTATGCCCACTGCTCCACCTTTCTCCCTTTACTGTGATAACTTCAAGGTCTCTTCTGCCGGCCAACAGCTTCTCTTGTTAACCCTTCTCTGTCCTGGTATTGCTTAAAAAGAAATGTTAAATTACCAGTTAAAGATACTGGGAAAATTATGCTTTTGTTTCCACAGGAAAAATAAAAATGTACATGGGTTTTGGTCATTTGAATTCAATGGGTTACAAATACTTGCCATCATTTAAGAGACTAGGTTTCAAATTATTGCTGGTTAAGATAAAAAATAATGTTTTTATAAAAAATGACTTGAGATATATAAAAAAATGATGAATGAAACATGTTTCAGATTTCTTTGTCTTGCTATTCTGCCATTACATTGAGACTCCAAAGGGTCATAGTTGTAAAAATGTCTGTCTAATCTACAGGTATGAATGAAAAATGTGACCACATGTATGTTTGGTTTTGAATGTCTGAGTTTGCATGTCCTTTGTATTAAGGAATCCAAGTTAATACTAGTCATCTGGCTATTCAGATACTAGTTTAAAACATAAACTGTTCTATTTAAATAAAAAAACTGAGAGGTATATTTGACTAATATATTTATAGGAGAACAAAGTGGCCTGGATATTGTTACCAAAGTTTAGAGATATTTTTAAGATTGGGCCTAGATTTGTTTGGCTCAGATACATTTAATAGATAATGGTCCTCAAACCTGTCAAAGATCTGATGACTATGGCATTTACATTATTTGATAAAAAGCTTACTAAAGCAAACAGAGACTCCAAGCTCCCCAGCTCCTAGCAATGACTCCCAAGGAATGGCCAATTCCCCTACACTATGTCAAAAGTATGTAGCTCAGTCTATCAATCCAGTGAGGGTCCAATACCCCAAAGTCTATAGTGCTGTGGGATGTATGGCAAATGTGTTGCTAATTAATCAATAAAACACTGATTGGCCGTTGGCTAGGCAGGAAGTATAGGCGGGGCAAGGAGGAGAATAAAGCTGGGAAGTGGAAGGCTGAGTCAGAGAGACACTGCCAGCCACCACGATGAGGAACAGCTTGTGAAGATGCCGGTAAGCCACGAGCCATGTGGCAAGGCATAGATTAATGGAAATGGATTAATTTAAGCTATAGGAACAGTTAGCAAGAAGCCTGCCACGGCCATACAGTTTGAAAGCAACATAAGTCTCTGTGTTTACTTGGTCGGGTCTGAGAGGCTGTGGGACTGGCAGGTGAGAGAGATTTGTCCTGACTGTGGGCCAGTCAGGAAAACTCTAGCTACACTATATTATACGTTATATGGATGATTTGTTAATAGCAGGGAAATTTGAAGAAAAAACACAAAATGTAGCTCAAAAGATAATTACCACACTTCAGGACTGAGGATTTCATATAGTTCCAGAGAAGATACAAACCCAATACCCCTTCCTGTTTTTAGGGTTCGAGTTACACCCAGACCTCCTCTATACACAAAAAATCCAGATTAGAAAAGATACACTTCGTTGTCTCAATGATTTTCAAAAGCTTTTAGGGGATATCAATTGGCTGCGACCCTATTTAAAAATAACCAAGGGAGAAGTATGCCCGCTTGAGGATATCCTCAAAGGAGATTCCAACCCTCAGTCCCCTAGATACCTTACGGTGGAGGCAGAGAGAGTATTACAAAAGGTTAAAACGGCCATCACTCAACAACACACGGGATATTTTGACCCAACTCTCCCATTGTATTTGATCATTTTTTCTACAGATTTTGCCCCTACAGGCCCGCTTTGGCAAGAGCCCGTACCCTTACTGTGGGTACATCTTCCTGTTACTAAAAGAAAAATCCTTCCTACTTATCCTTCCCTGGTTTGCCAATCGATAATGTTAGGAATAAAAGCCTCCACTCGATACTTTGGGCATGACCCTGATATTATTGTTATGCCATATGATAAAGAGCAACTTGAATGGTTATGCACCCATAGTCCTGACTGGGCTTACACCTTGTCTGCACCTATGAAGGAAAACTTGACACACAGATGCCCAGTAACAAACTCCTACAATTCTTCTCCCTTACTTCTTTTGTTTTTCTTAAAAATACCCAAATGGAGCCCATTCCGGACTCCCCTGTGCTTTTCATAAATGAGTCAAGTAATGGTAAAGCTGCTTATGTCCTCAATGGCCAAAAGAATGTTATGACAACCCCTTTCAAGTCAGCTCAGCTGGTGGAGCTATATGCTGCCCTCGCTGTCTTTAAAAAATTTAAAGATCGCTCCTTTAATTTGTATTCAGACAGTAGATATGTGGTAGGGGCTTTACAGGCTTTAGAAATGGTCCCAATAATCCAACCCATTACTCCCACCTTCTAAATGTTTTCTGAATTACAAAAATTAATCCTACAAAGGTCACTACCCTTTTATGTTGGCCATATTCGTGCCCACTCAGGCCTACCTGGACCCCTAGCTCAGGGAAATGAACTAGCTGATTCTGCTACACGTTCTATCTTGATTTCTCACTTGGAACATGATCAGGTAGCAGCCGCTCGTGAGGCGCACCGCCTTCATCACCTCATTGCTCAAACTTTGAGACTAAGGTTCTCAATCACTAGAGAACAGGCTAGGGAAATTGTAAAAAAACTGTAAAAATTGCCTGATGCTCTTACCCGAACCTCATTATGGAGTAAACCCCAGAGGGCTTATACCTGGACAACTATGGCAGATGGATGTCACCCATGTTCCTTCTTTTGGCAAATTAAAATTTATACATGTTACTGTAGATACCTTCAGTGGATTTATTTGTGCCTCTGCTCATAGTGGAGAAGCCAGCAAAGATGTTATCAATAATATGTTACATGTCTTCACAGTGCTGGTTCAGCCAAAATGTATAAAAACTGATAATGGTCCGAGATATACTAGTAACAAATTTAGACAATTTTGTTTACAATTAGGAATTAAACACACCACTGGAATATCCTATAACCCTCAAGGCCAGGGTATCGTGGAGAGAGCTCACCAAACTCTAAAAAATACTCTTAATAAACTCAGCTCACAAGAGACACTATTTCTCTTTAAGGGAAACCACAAAGCTCTGCCTTCTCACACCCTATTCGTATTAAATTTTCTGACATTGGATACTTTTGGAAAATCTGCAACTGAGTGACACTGGCACCCAGAAACCAAACAAGGATATGTGCAGGCTCTTTGGAAAGATCCAATAACTGGAAAATGGGGCGGTCCTGATCCAGTTATAATCTGGGGAAAGGGGCCTGCATGTATTTATGACTCCAAGGAAAATGGGGCTCCTTAGCTACCAGAAAGACTGATTAAGCCTTACTCTGCACAGATTGCCTCCCTAGACTAAGGAAAAAATAACTGATGTGTCCAGGACACAATCCTGAGACAAAAATTCTCTCTTTTTCTTTCAGAAATGCCTCCGGCTTGAAAAATAAAGGAAGCCACAGACATCTCAATGGCAGGACCTGTTTGTCACGGGCCTCGGTAAACCAACCCCTACTTCATCACTTGCCTACTACTCTTCTCTCTTCCCCTCTCCTGCATCTCCAAGGAAAGCCCCCATGCTATTAAAAAGCTTACCTGGTGAATTTTCACAGTAATGGGGGAGGAGGTCTGGAAGCAAACCATGTTCCCTATTCCTGGTGGCCATCACTCACTCCTGACTTCTGTCAGCTGGCTGCAGGATTGGATTCTTGGGATATAGCTACTATTGACCAACACCAGTTAAATGGTACAGGAGGTCAAATGATTCCAAACTGCAATCAATTTCCTCACAGTCCTGATACCACTTGGACAAGCCCTTGTGGGACATTTCATGATAATAACCCTGCCGTGATGACTGCCCCAGGCTGTGTTAGTCCTACAGCTCGTTGTAAGTTAGCACAATCTGACTTTTATGTCTGCCTTAAGGATGGTAGAAGCCGAGCCACGGCTGCCAGATGTGGGGGATTCGAAACCTTCTTTTGTGCTCTATGGGGTTATGAAACTACAGGGGCAGCTTACTGGAAACCAACTTCATCTTGGGACCTTATTTCAGTTACAAGGGGATACAGTAAGCCTAACACGAATAGACATTTTTGCTTTAGCTCCTATACTGGGACAGCCCATAATCCCGGGCTATCATTACCTTTAAACATAACCTTCACCCCTCAGGGTAGGGTGAATTGAGAATGGCCCTCAGGAAAAACATGGGGACTCCGCTGGTATCTTGATGGCACAGATAAAAGAGTCATTTTCAAGATCTTACTAATAATAGAAAACCTGTACCCAAAGTTGGTAGGACCCAACATAGTTCTCTCTGACCAAAAAGTTCCCTCTAATCATGAAAAGGTACCATCACCTCCTCCCCCCTCACCTCATCCTCATCCCTTTCCCTACCATACAAGCACCGTGACTACCATTGTAGACTCCAGTAATAGCACTCTCCTTACTCCTTTTGGAGGAACAGGAGATAGATTGTTTAATTTGGTCCAGGAAGCTTATCTGGCCCTAAATGCCACAAATCCAAACAAAACCTTGGGTTGCTGGCTCTGCTTTACCTCCAGTCCCCCTTATTATGAAGGAATCGTCTTTCAGTCTACTGCCAATAACCTCACTTCCCCGAGCAATAGGTGTCAGACTAAGCCACATAAACTAACACTCCCTGAAGTCTCCGGACGAGGTTCTTGTTTGGGCAAGATCCCATCGACCCATAGTTACCTCTGTAAACAAACTCTGACACCCTATAAAGGGAGCTATTATCTCGAAGCACCCAATGGGTCCTGCTGGGCCTGTAACACAGGATTGACCCCTTGCATATCTGCTCAGATATTTGATGATTCCCATAAATTTTGGTCCAGTTATGGCCTCGTGTCACTTATTATCAAGAAAGCTCAATGATGAAATTCTTTGAGCAGAGAGGCAGATACACTCGAGAACCTGTGTCTATGACTATTGCCCTATTGTTAGGTATTGGGGGCATCGCTGCAGGAATTGGTACAGGAACCACTGCCCTCATGAAGAGCAACCACCTTATGCAGTTACAAATGGTTATGACTACTGACCTAGAGGCCATAGAAAGATCCATTTCTGCTCTGGAAAAGTCTTTAACCCCGCTCTCTGAGGATGTGTTACAAAATAAAAGAGGTCTAGATTTACTATTTTTAAAGGAGGGGGGATTATGTGCAGCCTTGAAGGAAGAATGCTGTTTTTATGCCGATCACACTGGGGTAGTTAGAGAATCAATGGAGAAACTAAGAGAAAGATTAACACAAAGAAATCGTGATTTTGAAAATCAAAACAATTGATGTGAGGGCTGGCTAAAGGGGTCCCTTGGCTTTCTACTCTGATCCCCACCCTCTTGGCCCCCTTGATCATTTTCCTTCTTCTCCTCACCTTTGGTCCTTGGGCTTTTCAACGACTAACACAATTCATCAAAAATCAGATCGATTCAGCCCTATCACAAACTTTTTCAGTACACTACCATGGGACAGAAACTGGAGAGGAAACTATTGAAACAGGTTAAAGGCTCAGGTTCAGTGGCCTACAAACTTAAAAACCCCTACAACTAAAAGTTAGAGGGTACTCAATGACAGAAATAGTATGGGGCCTGTGCTGGGAGCACAACGTACAGAGGTCGCCGGAGACCAGGTCAACATGGCACGTTGCCAGAAACAGGACTGCACCCCATATAGTCTAAGACAGGGGCACTCTCGATTTATGACCAAAGCCTGCTTTGGCCATTTTTTAGAAAGAAGGGGGAATTGTCAGGAGCCATGTAGCCTAACTGTTTCTCATGGGAAAAAGCTGTGTACCCAACCTTCCGTTCACTGTTTCAATAGCAACCATTTTTCAAAAAGACCACAGTATGAACCTTTTGATAGACTCCCTGAAACATAATGGTTTGCTGTATGGTCCGTTGATCAGGCCCTGGAACAAAGAGACATTTTTCTGAAACCTACCTTACCCTAACTTCCTCCGAGTAACTTTCCATACTCCTATCTACTTCTCTTAGCTCCTAGCATACGTAAGCCTGACTCCCCTTGCAATAAATGAGACCTTGACGCAACTCAGACTGACTTTCTTTTCCTTTACGTGCCTGGTCTCCTTTCTCTCTCGCCCCCATTGATCTTTCAGGAGGTGCCTCCTCGGATCTCAGCAAATAACCTGACTTGCAGGACAGGTCACAGTTTCAGGTCCTACGAGCAAGATTTGTTTTCTGGTAAGGAAAGTCACTATTACTCTCCCATTGCCATATACAGTGCTAATAGCACTCGCGTCTGTTCCCAGCAAGTACAGTGTATTGGACTAAAGAGAAGTTACTGTTCTTGTCAGTTTCCTAGGCAGAGTTGAACTAGATATGGCCCGTGTGTGTAGGAAGCACAGTTTTTTTGCTCTGATTAGGCTAAATGTTCTGGCCCTGTGGAAACACAGTAGAGTAGAAGAGTGCTCCTTTCTCAAAAGTAGAGTGTGATTCTTGAAAAGCCAGCTAGTGTTTGTGACCCATTCATACACGGAGTTGAATCACATGCGGTTTCTGGTCCTATGAGCAAGAGTTGTTACCTGGTAAGGAATGTCACTATTGTGCTCCCATTACCATACACAGTGCAAATAGCACTCGCATCTATTCCCAGCAAGTACAGTGTATTGGACTGAAGAGAAGCTACTGTTTTTGACAGTTTCCTAAGCAAAGTTGAACTAGATATGTCCCGTGTGTGTAGGAAGCACAGTTCTTTTGATCTGATTAGGCTAAATGTTCTGGCCCTGTGGAAACACAGTAGAGTAGAAGAGTGCTCCTTTCTCAAAAGTAGAGTGTGGTTCTTGAAAAGCAAGTTAGTGTTTGTGTCCCATTCATAAATGAGTTGAATCACATTCACTTTCTGGTCCTATGAGCAAGAGTTGTTTTCTGGTAGAGAAAGTCACTCTTATGCTCCCATTGCCATACACAGTGCAAATAGCACTCGCTTCTGTTCCCAGCAAGTACAGTATATTGGACTGAAGAGAAGCTACTGTTCTTGTCAGTTTCCTAAGCAGAGTTGAACTAGATATGGCCCATGAGTGTAGGAAGCACAGTTCTTTTGTTCTGAGCAAGCTCACTGTTCTGGCCCTATAAGAAACAGAATAGAGTAGAAGAGTGCTCTTTTCTCAAAAGCATAGTGTGTTTCTTGTAAGGCAAGCTAGTGTTTGTTTCCCATTCATAAACGGAGTTGAATCATATGCAGTTTCTAGTCCTATGAGCAAGAGCTCTTTTCTGGTAAGGAAAGGCTATTGCGCTCCCATTGCCATACACAGTACAAATAGCAATCATGTCTGTTCCCAGCACATACAGTGTATTGGACTGAAGAGAAGCTACTGTTCTTGTCAGTTTACAATACAGAGTTGAACTAGATATGACCCGTGTATGTAGGAAGCACAGTTCTTTTGTTTTGAGCAAGCTCACTGTTCTAACCCTATAGGAAACAGAGTAGACTAGATGTGTGCTCTGTTCTCAAAAGCAGAGTGTGTTTCTTGTAAGGGGAGCGAGTGTTTGTTTCCCATTCATAAACGTAGTTGAATCACATGCAGGTTCTGGTCTTATGAGCAAGAGCTGTTTTCTGGCAAGGAAAGTCACTATTGTGCTCCCATTGCCATACCCAGTGCAAATAGCACTCGCGTCTGTTCCCAGCAAGTACAGTGTATTGGACTGAAGAGAAGCTACTGTTCTAGTCTGTGTCCTAAGCAGAGTTGAACTAGATATGGCCCGTGTGTGTAGGAATCACAGTTTTTTTGTTCTGAGCAATCTCACTTTTCTGGCACTATAGGAAACAAAGTAGATTAGAAGAGTGCTCTTTTCTCAAAAACAGAGTGTGTTTGTTGTAATGCGAGCCAGTTTTTGTTTCCCTTTCATAAATAAAGTTGAATCACATGCAGTTTCTGGTCCTATGAACAAGAGTTGTTTTCTGCTAAGGAAAGTCACTTTTGTGCTCCCATTGCCATAAGCAGTGCAAATAGCACCTGCATCTGTTCCCAGCAAGTACATGTATTGGACTGAAGAAAAGTTAATATTCTTGTCAGTTTCCTAACCAGAGTTGAACTAGACATGGCCCGTGTGTATAGGAAGCACCGTTCTTTTGCTCTGAGCAGGCTAACTGTTCTGGCCCTATGGAAACACAGTAGAGTAGAAGTGTGCTCTTTTCTCAATAGCGGAGTGTGTTTCTTGTAAGGCGAGCTAGTGTTTGTTTCCCATTCATAAACAGAGTTGAATCACATGCAGTTTCTGGTCTTAATAGCAAGAGTTGTTTTCTGTTAAGGAAAGTCACTATTGCCCTCCATTAAAATATACTGTGCAAAGAGCACTCATGTCTTTTCCCAGAAAGCACAGTGTATTGGACTGAAGAGAAGCTACTGTTCTTGTCAGTTTCTGAAGCATAGTTGAACTAGATATGGCCCGTGTGTGTAGGAAGCATAGTTTTTTTGCTCAGAATGCTCACTGTTCTGACACAATAGGAAACACAGTAGAGTAGAAGAGTGCTCTTTTCTTAAAAGCAGAGTGTGTTTCTTGTAAGGCGAGCTAGTGTTTGTTATGCATTCATAAACGGAGTTGAATCCCATGCAGTTTCTGGTCCTACTCGCAGGAGTTGTTTTCTTTTAAGGAAAGTCACTATTGTGTTCCCATTGCCTTACAAAGTGAAATAGCACTCGTGTCTGTTCCCAGCAAGTACAGTGTATTGGAATGAAGAGAACCTACCGTTCTTGTCAGTTTCCAAAGCAGAGTTGAACTAGATATGGCCAGTGTGTGTAGGAAGCACAGTTCTTTTGTTCTGAGCAAGCTCACTCTTCTGTCCCTATAGGAAACACAGTCGAGTAGAAGAGTGCTCTTTTCTCAAAAGGACAGTGTGGTTCTTCTTAGGCCATCTAGTGTTTGGTTCCCATTCATAAATGGAGTTGAATTACAGGCAGTTTCTGATCTACGAGCATTAGTTGTTTTCTGATACGAAAGTCACTTTTGCTCTCCCATTGCCAGGAACTGTGCAAATAGCACTCATGTCTGATCCTAGCAAGTACAGTGTATTAGACTGAAGAGAAGCTCCTGTACTTGTCAGTTTCCTAAGCAGAGTTTAACTAGATATTGCCTGTGTGTGTAGTAAGCACAATACTTTTGTTCTGAGCAAGCTAACTCTTCTGTCCCTATAAGAAAAACTGTAGAGAAGAAGAGTGTTCTTTTCTCAAAAGCTGATTGTGTTTCTTGTAAGGCAAGCTAGTATTTGTTTCCCATTCATAAACGGAGTTGAATCCCATGCAGTTTCTGGTCTTGCGAGCAAGAATTGTTTTCTGGTAAGGAAAGTGACTATTGTGCTCCCATTGCCATACAGTGCAAATACCACTCGCGTCTATTCCCTGCAAGTATAGTGTATTGGACTGAAGAGAAGCTACTGTTCTTGTCAGTTTCTTAAGCAGAGTTGAACTAGATATGGCCCGTGTGTGTAGAAAGCACAGTTCTTTTGTTCTGAGCAAGCTCACTGTTCTGGCGCTATAGGAAACACAGTAGAGTTGAAGAGTGCTCTTTTTTCAAAAGAAGAGTGTGTTTCTTGTAAGGTGACCTAGGGTTTGTTTCCAATTCATAAACGGAGTTGAATCACATGCAGTTTATGGTCCCAGGAGCAAGAGATGTTTTCTGGTAAGGAAAGTCAGTATTGTGCTTGCCTTGCAATACGCAGAACCAATAGCACTCGTGTCTGTTCCCATCAAGTACAGCGTATTGGACTGAAGTGAAGAGACTGTTCTTGTCAGTTTTCTAAGCAAAGTTGATCTAGATATGGCCCGTGTGTGTAGGCAGCACAGTTCTTTTGTTCTGAGCAAGCTCACTGTTCTGGCCCTATAGGAAACACAGTAGAGTAGAAGAGTACTCTTTTTTCAAAAGAAGAGTGTATTTCTTGTAAGGCGACCTAGTGTTTGTTTCCTATTGATAAACGCAGTTGAATCACATGCAGTTTCTGGTCCTACAAGCAAGAGTTGTTTTCCATTAAGGAAAGTCACTATTGTACTCCCATTGTCATACACAGTGCAAATAGCACTCGTGTATGTTCCCAGCAAGTACAGTGTATTGTACTGAAGAGAAGCTAATGTTCTTGTCAGTTTTCTATGCAGACTTGAACAAGATGTAGCCCGTGTGTGTAGGAAGCACAGTTCTTTTGTTCTGAGCAAGCTCACTGTTCTGGTCCTATGGGAAGCACAGTAGAGTAGAAGAGTACTCTTTTATCAAAAGCAGAGTGTCTTTCTTGCAAGGCGATCTAGTGTTTGTTTCCCATTCATAAACGGAGTTGAATCACATGCAGTTTCTGGACCTATCAAAAAGAGTTGTTTTCTGATAAGGAAAGTCAGTTTTGCACTCCAATTGCAAAACAATGTGCAAACAGCACTCGTGTCTTTCCCCAGCAAGTACAGTTTATTGGACTGAAGACAAGGTCCTGTTCTTGACAGTTTCCTAAAAAGAATTTAATTAAATATGGCCTGTGTGTGTAGGAAGCACAGTTCTTTTGTTCTGAGCAAGCTCACTCTTCTGGCCCTTTAGGAAACAGAGTAGTGTAGAAGAGTGCTCTTTTCTCAAAAGCAGAGTGTGTTTCATGTAATGCGAGAAAGTGTTTGTTTCCCATTCATAAACAGAGTTGAATCACATGCAGTTTCTGGTACTATAAACAAGAGTTGTTTTCTGGTAAGGAAAGTCACTTTTGTGCTCACATTGCCATACCCAGTGCAAATATAACTAGCTTAAGTACGTAGTAAGTACAGTGTATTGGACTGAAGAGAAGCTACTTTTCTTGTCAGTTTCCTAAGCAGAGTTGAACTAGATATGATCCCTGTGTTTAGGAAGCACACTTCTTTATTCTGAGCAAGCTAACAATTCTGGCCCTATAGGAAACACAGTAGAGTAGAAAAGTGCTCTTTTCTCCAAATCAGTGTGTTTTTCTTCTAAGGCGAGCTAGTGTTTGTTTCCTATTCATAAACAGAGTTGAATCACATGCACTTTCTGGTCCTATGAGCAAGAGTTTTTTTCTAGTATGGAAAGTCACTATGGAGCTCCCATTGCCATACACAGTGCTAATAGCACTCGTGTCTGTTCCCAGCAAGTACAGTGTATGGGAATGAAGAGAAGCTTCTCTTCTTGTGAGTTTCCTAAGCAGAATTTACCTAGATATGGCTCGTGTGTGCAAGAAGCACAGTTCTTTTGTTCTGAGCAAGCTCACTGTTCTGGACATATAGGAAAGAGGGTAGAACAGAAGAGTGCTCTTTTTTCCAAAGCAGAGTTTGTTTCTTGTAAGGCAAGCTAGTGTTTTTTTCCCATTCATAAACGGAGTTGAATCATATGCACTTTCTTTTCCTACGAGCAAGAGTGGTTTTCTGTTAATGAAAGTCACTATTGCGCTCCCATTGCCATACACAGTGCAAATATCACTCGCGTCTGTTCCCAGCAAGTAGAGTGTATTGGACTGAAGAGAAGCTACTGTTCTTGTCAGTTTACTGAGAAAGTTGAACTAGATATGGCTCATGTGTGTAGGAAGCACAGTTCTTTTTTTCTGAGCAAGCTCATTCTGCTGGCCCTGTAGGAAACACAGTAGAGTAGAAGAGTGCTTTTTTCTCAAAGCAGAGTGTTTTTCTTGTATGGCGAGCTAGTCTTTGTTTTCCATTCATAAACAGAGTTGATTCACATGCAGTTTTTGGTCTTATGAGCAAGAGTTTTTTTTTCTGGTTAGGAAAGTCTCTATTGCGCTCCCAATGTCATACACAGAGCAAATAGCACTCGCGTGGGTTCCCAGCAAATACAGTGTATTGGACTGAAGAGAAGCTACTGTTCTTTTTAGTTTCCTAAACAAATTTGAACTAGATATGGCCCATGTGTGTAGGAAGCACAGATCTTTTATTCTGAGACATCTCACTGTTCTGGCCCTATAGGAAACACAGTAGAGTAGAAAAGTGCTCTTTGCTCAAAAGCAATTTGTGTTTCTTGTAAAGCGAGCTAGTGTTTGTTTCCAATTTATAAACGGAATTGAATCACATGCAAATTCTTGTCCTATGATCAAAAGTTGTTTTCTGGTAAGGAATTTCACTATTGTGCTCTAATTGCCAAACCCAGTGCAAATAGCATAGTAATTTTGTTTTGAGCTAGCACACTGTTGTGGCACTATAGGAAACACAATAGAGTAGAAGAGTGCTCTTTTCTTAAAAGCAGAGTGTTTTTCTTGTAAGGAGAGCTAGTGTTTGTTTCCCATTCATAAATGGTGTTGAATCACATGCAGTTTCTGATCCTTAGAGCAAGAGTTGTTTTCTCTTAAAGAATGTCACTATTGTTCTCCCATTACCATGCCAGTACAAATAACACTCCCCTCTGTTCCCAGGAATTACAGTTTATTGGGCTTAAGAGAAGCTACTGTTCTTGGCAGTTTCCTAAGCAGAGTGGAACTACATATGGCCCCTGTGTGTAGGGAGTACATTTCTTTTGTTCTGAGCAAGCTCACTCTTCTGGACCTATAGGAAACAGAGTCGAGTATAAGAGGGCAATTTTCTCAGAAGCAGAGTGTGTTTCTTGGAAGTCGATCTAGTGCTGTGGGATGGTCTGTATGTCAAATGTGTTGCTGATTGGTCAATAAATAAATCACTGATTGGCCAGTGACCAGGCAGGAAGTATAGGCGGGAATAACAGAGAGGAGAATTGAGAGAACATGAAGCTGGGTGGCAGAGACACTGCCAGCCGCCACCATAACAAGCCGCATGTGAAGATCCTGGTAAGCCACGAGCCATGTGGCAAGTATAGATTTATGGAAATTGATTAATTTAAGCTGTAAGAACAGTTAGCAAGAAGCCTGCCATGGCCATACAGTTTGTAACCAATATAAGTCTCTGTGTTTACTTGGTTGGGTCTGAGTGGCTGTGGGACTGGTGGGTGAGAGAGATTTATCCAGACTGTGGGACAGGCAGGAAAACTTTAGCTACAAGCTAGTGTTTGTTTCCCATTCATAAACGGAGTTGAATCACATCCAGTTTCTAGTCCTAGGAGAAAGAGTTGCTTTCTGTTAAGGAAAGTCACTATTGCGCTCCCATTGCCATACACAGTGCAAATAGCACTTGGGAATGTTCCCAGCTATACAGTGTATTTGAATGAAGAGAAGCTACTGTTCTTGTCAGTTTCCTAAGCAGAGTTGGAATAGATATGTCTCTTGTGTGCATGAAACACATTTTTTTTGTTCTGAGCAAGCTCACTGTTCTGGCTTTAGGAAACACAGTAGAGTAGAAGAGTGCTCTATTCTCAAAAGCAGAGTGTGTTTCTTGTAAGGAGAGCTAGTGTTTGTTTCCCATTCATAAACGGAGTTGAATCACATGCAGTTTCTGAGCTTATGTGCAAGAGTTTTTTTTTCTGGTAAGGAAAGTCACTATTGCATTCCTTTGCTATACACAGGGCAAATAGCACTCGCATCTGTTCCCAGCAAGTACAGTGTATTGGACTGAAGAGAAGGTACTGTTCTTGTCAGTTTCCCAAGCAGAGTTCAACTAGATATGGCCCGTGTGTGTAGGAAGCACAGTTCTTTTGTTATCAGCAAGCTCACTATTCTGGCGTTATTGAAACACCGTAGTGTAGAAGAGTGCTCTTTTCTCCAAAGCAGAGTGTGTTTCTTGTAAGGCGAGCTAGTGTTTGTTTACCATTCATAAACAGAATTGAAAAATATGCATTTTTTATTCCTACGAACAATAGTTTTTTTCTGGGAAGGAAAATAACTATTGTGCTCCCAATGCCATACTCAGTGCAAATAGCACTCGCGTCTGTTCCCAGCAAGTACAGTGTATTGGACTGAAGAGAAGCTAATCTTCTTGTCAGTTTCCTAAGCAGAGTTGAAGAAGATATGACCCATGCGTGTAGGTAGCACCTTTCTTTTGTTCTGAGCAAGCTTACTGCTCTGGCCCTATAGGAAACACAATAGAGTAGAGGAGTGCTCTTTTCTCAAAAGCAGAGTGTGTTTCTTGTAAGGAGAGCTAATGTTTGTTTCCCACTCATAAATAGAGTTGAGCCACATGCAGTTTCTGGTCCTACGAGCAATAGTTGTTTTCTTTTATGGAAGTTCACTATTGCATTCCCATTGCCATACACAGTGCAAAGAGCACTTGCATCTCTTCCCAGCACGTACAGTGTATTACAATGAAGTGAAGCTACTGTTCTTGTCAGTTACCTAAGCAGAGTAGAACAAGATATGGCCCGTGTGTGTAGGTAACACAGTTCTTTTGTTTTCAGCAAGCTCACTGTTCTGGAACTATTGAAACACCGTAGAGTAGAAGAGTGCTCTTTTCTCAAAAGCAGAGTGTATTTCTGATAAGGTAAACTAGGGTTTGTTTTCAATTTATAAATGGAGTTGTATCACATGAAGTTTCTGGTCCTATGAGCAAGAGTTGTTTTCTGGTAAGGAGAGTCACTATTGTGCTACAATTGACATACACAGTGCAAATAGCACTCGCGTCTGTTCCCAGCAAATATAGTGTACTGCACCGAAGAGAACCTACCGTACTTGTAAGTTTCCTAATCAGAGTTGAACTAGATATGGCACGTGTGTGTAGGAAGCACAGTTCTTTTGCTTTCAGGAAGTTCATTGTTCTTTCCCTATTGAAACAGAGTAGAGAAAAAGAGTGCTCTTTTTTCAAAAGCAGAGTGTGTTTCTTGTAAGGCGAGCTAGTGTTTGTTTCCCATTCATAAACGAGTTGAACCACATGAAGTCCCTGGCCCTATGAGCAAGAGTTGTTTTCTGGCAAGGAAGGTCACTATTGCTCTCCATTTTGCCATACACAGTGCAAATATCACTCGTGACTGTTCCCAGCTTACAGTATATTGGAATAAAGAGAAGCTACTATTCTTGTCAGTTTCCTAAGCAGAGTTGAACTAGACATGGCCCGTGTGTTTAGGACGCAGTTCTTTTGTTCTGAGCAAGCTCACTGTTCTGGCCCTCTAGGAAACACAGTAGAATAGAAGAGTGCTCTTTTGTCAAAAGCAGAGTGTGTTTCTTGTAAGGCAAGCTAGTGTTTGTTTCCTATTCATAAACGGAGTTGAATCACATGCAGCTTCTGGTCCTAAGCAAGAGTTGTTTTCTTGTAAGGAAAGTCACTATTGCACTCCCATTGCCTTACACAGTGCAAATAGCACTCGCGTCTGTTCCCAGCAAGTACAGTGTATTGGACTGAAGAGAAACTACTGTTCTGTCTGTTTGCTAAGAAGAGTTGAACTAGATATGGCCCGTGTGTGTAGGTAGCACAGTTCTTTGCTTTCAGCAAGCTCACAATTCTGGACCTTTTATAACACCGTAGAGTAGACGAGTGCTCTTCTCTCAAAAGCAGAGTGTGTTTCTTTAAGGCGAGCTAGTGTTTCTTTCCCATTGTAAATGGAGATGAATCACATGCAGTTTCTGTTCCTATGAGCAAGAGTTGTATTCTGGTAAAGAAAGACAGTATGGTGTTCCCATTGCCATACACAGTGCAAATAGCACTAGCGTCTGTTCCCAGCAAGTAGAGTGTATTTGATTGAAGAGAAGTTTCTGTTCTTGCCAGTTTCCTAATCAGAGTTGAAATAGATATGGCCTGTGTGTATAATAAGCAGTTCTTTTGTTCTGAGCAAGCTCACTGTTCTGTTCCTATGGGAAACACAGTAAACTAGAAGAGTGCTTTTTTCTCAAAATCAGAGTGGGTTTCTTGTAAGGCGAGCTAGTGTTTGTTTCCCCGTCATAATCAGAGTTGAATCACATGCAGTTTCTGTTCCTATGAGCAAGAGTGTTTTTCTGGTAAGGAAAGTCACTATTGAGTTCCCTTTGCCATACACAGTGCAAATAGCACTCGGGTCTGTCCCAGCATGTACAGTATATTGTACTGAAGAGAAACTACTGTTATCGTCAGTTTGCTAAGCAGAGTTCAACTAGATATGGCCCGTGTGTGTAGAAAGCACCGTTCTTTTGTTCTGAGCAAGTTCACTGTTCTGGTCCTATAGTAAACACAGTATAGTAGAAGAGTGCTCTTTTCTGAAAAGCAGAGTGTGTTTCTTGTAAGTTGAACTAGTATTTGTTTCCCATTCATAAATGGAGTTGAATCACATGCAGTTTCTGTTCCTACAGCAAGAGTTGTTTTCTGGAATGGAAAGTCCCAATTGTGCTCCCATTGCAATATACAGTGGAAATAATGCTCGCTTCTGTTCTGAAAGTACAGTGTATTGGACTGAAGAGAAGCTGCTGTTCTTTTCAGTTTCCCAAGCATATTTGACCTAGATATGGCCTGTGTGTAGGAAACACAGTTCTTTTGTTTTCAGCAAGCTCACTGTTCTGGCACTATTGAAACACAGTAGAGTAGAAGAGTGCTCTTTTCTCAAAGCAGAATGTATTTCTTGTAAGGCAAGCTAGTGTTTGTTTCCCATTCATAAACGGAGTTGAATCACATGCAGTTTCTGTTCCTACGAGCAAGAGTTGTATTCTGGTAAAGAAAGTCAGTATTACGTTTCCATTGCCATACACAGTGCAAATACCACTAGCTTCCATTCCGAACAAGTACAGTGTATTGGATTGAAGGGAAGTTTCTGTTCTTGCCAGTTTCCTAATCAGAGTTGAAATAGATATGGCCTGTGTGTGCAATAAGCAGTTCTTTTGTTCTGAGCAAGCTCACTGTTCTGGCCCTATGGGAAACACAGTAAACTAGAAGAGTGCTCTTTTCTCAAAATCAGAGTGAGTTTCTTGTAAGGCGAGCTAGTGTTTGTTTTCCCATCATAATCGGAGTTGAAACACATGCAGTTTCTGGTCCTACGAACAAGAGTTGTTTTCTTGTAAGGAAAGTCATTATTGTGCTCCTATTAGCATACACAGTGCAAATAGCACTCGCTTCTGTTCCCAGCAAGTACAGTGTATTTGACTGAAGAGAAGCTACTGTTCTTGTCAGTTTAAAAAGCAGAGTTGAACTAGATATGGTCCGTGTGTGATGGAGCACAGTTCTTTTGTTCTGAGCATGCTCACTGTTTTGGTACTTTAGGAAACTCAGCAGAGCAGAAAGGTGCTCTTTTCTCAAAAACAATGTGTGTTTCTTGTAAGGCGAGCTAGTGTTTGTTTCCCATTCATAAACAGAGTTGAATCACATGCAATTTTTGGTCCTACGAGCAAGAATTCTTTTCTGGTAAGGAAAGTCACTTTTGTGCTCCCATTACAATACACAGTTCAAATAGCACTGGCGTCTGTTCCCAACAAGTACAGTGTATTGGACTGAAGAAAAACTACTGTTCCTGTTAGTTTCCTAAGCAGAGTTGAACTAGATATGTCCCGTGTGTGTAGGAAGCACAGTTCTTTTGTTCTGAGCAAGCTCACTGTTCTGGCGCTATAGGAATCACAGTAGAGTAGAAGAGTGCTTTTTTGTCTAAAGAAAAGTGTGTTTCTTGTAAGGCGACCTAGGGTTTGTTTCCTATTCATAAACGGAGTTAAATCACATGCAGTTTCTGGTCCCAAGAGCAAGAGATGTTTTCTGGTATGGAAAGTCAGTATTGTGCTTGCCTTACAATACGCAGAACCAATAGCACTTGTGTCTGTTCCCATCAAGTACAGCGTATTGGACTGAAGTGAAGAGACTGTTCTTGTCAGTTTTCTAAGCAAAGTTGAACTAGATATGGCCCGTGTGTGTAGGACGCACAGTTCTTTTTTTTTAAGCAAGCTCACTGTTCTGGCCCTATTGGAAGCACAGTAGAGTAGAAGAGTATGCTTTTATCAAAAGCAGAGTGTGTTTCTTGCAAGGCAATCTAGCGTTTGTTTCCCATTCATAAACGGAGTTGAATCACATGCAGTTTCTGTACCTACCAACAAGACTTGTTTTCTGATAAGGAAAGTCAGTTTTGTACTCCAATTGCAAAACACTGTGCAAATAGCACTTGTGTCTTTTCCCAGCAAATACAGTGTATTGGACTGAAGACAAGCTCCTGTTCTTGACAGTTTCATAAGCAGAGTTTAACTAGATATGACCCGTGTGTGTAGGAAGCACAGTTCTTTTTTTCTGAGCAAGCTCACTGTTCTGGCAGTATTGGAAACTCAATAGAGTACAAGAGTGCTCTTTTCTCAAAAGCAGAGTATGTTTCATGTAAGGCAAGCTAGTGTTTGTTAGCCACTCATAAACAGAGTTCAATCACATGCAGTTTCTGGTCCTATGAGCAAGAGTTGTTTTCTGGGAAGGAAAGTCACTATTTCACTCCTATTGCCATATACAGTGCAAATAGCACTCTCGACTGGCCCTAGCGCGTACAGTGTATTGGACTGAAGAGAAGGTACTGCTTTTGTCAGTTTTCTAAATAGAGTTGAACTAGATATGGACTGTGTGTGTATGAATCACAGCTCTTTTGTTCTGAGCAAGCTCACTGTTCTGCTCCAATGGGAAACAAAGTAGAGTAGAAGAGTGCTCTTTTCTCAAAAGCAGAGTGTGTTTTTTGTAAGGCAAGCTAGTGTTTGCTTCCCACTCAAAAACGGAGTTGAATCACATGTAGTTTCCGGTCCTACGAGCAAGAGTTGTTTTCTGGTAAGGAAAGTCACTATT
Organism: Peromyscus eremicus; assembly: GCF_949786415.1. Taxonomy (NCBI): domain Eukaryota; kingdom Metazoa; phylum Chordata; class Mammalia; order Rodentia; family Cricetidae; genus Peromyscus; species Peromyscus eremicus. The sequence goes on from NW_026734294.1 coordinate 1,723,896, forward strand.
GAGCTCCATTTCCATACACAGTGCAAAATGCACTCTCATCTGTTCCCAGCAAGTACAGTGTATTGAACTGAAGAGAAGCTACTGTTCTTGTCAGTTTTCTAAGCAGTGTTGAACTAGATATGGCCCATGTGTATATGAAGCACAGTTTTTTTTTGTTCTGAGCAAGCTCACTGTACTGGCCCACTAGGAAACACAGTAGAGTAGAAGAGTGCTCTTTTCTCAAAAGAAGAGTGTGTTTCCTATAATGGGAGCTAGTGTTTGTTTCTGAATCACAAACGGAATTTAATCACATGTAGTTTCTGGTCCTATGAGCAAGAGTTTTTTTCTGGTAATAAAAGCCACTATTGTGTTCCCTTTGCCATATACAGTGCAAATAGCACTCTTGTCTGATACCTGCAAATACAGTGTATTGGATTGAAAAGAAGCTTCTGTTCTTGTCAGTTTTCTCAGCAGAGTTGAACTAGATATGGCCGTGTATGTAGGAAGGACAGTTCTTTTGTTTTGAGCAAGCTCACTCTTCTGGCCCTATAGGTAACACAATAGAGTAGAAGAGTTCTCTTTTCTCAAAAGCAGAGTGTGTTTCCTGTAAGGCGAGCTAGTGTTTGTTTCCCTTTCATAAACCAAGTTGAATCACATGCTATTTCTGGTCCTACGAGCAAGAGTTGTTTTCTGGTAAGGAATGTCACTAATGTGCTCACCTTGCAATGCACAGTGCAAATTGCACTGGCGTCTATTTCCAGCAAGTACAGTGTATTGGACTGAAGAGAAGCTACTCTTCTTCTCTGTTGCGCCCGCCTCGACCAGCAAGGAAGACACAACACCGAGCTCTTGTTCAAAGCTGATTTATTCAGGCCCTTTTCTTTGTTCTTCTTTGTTCTTCTACCCCTGGGGAGAGCCCACCCCAGCCTTATATAGGTCTCAGTCCACCAGCCACTATGTGCCACATGGGATTCTTGGATAGGTACATGTATTTTATCTAGCCAAAATCTGAAACCAAGCCAAATAAGGTATTGCTTAGCACAAAGAGCGCTCACCACCGGGAGGTCGGGGGTGGGGGCAGAAGCCAGCTCCATCTTAAGGTGCAGCTTCCCATAGCTCTCTACAGTTCCCCCTTTTTTTTTGACAACAGGCAAATGTAGAGGTTTGATCTCTGAGAAAACACGAACCTGTACTAATGCTATCCAGGTGTCATCCACCTAGAGAGTACCAGACCAATTCTGCATCCTTTTTTTCAGAGGCGGGAGATAGATGTCAACCTGCATGCAATCAAACATGCTCTTCTTGAGGTCAGTGTTAGTTCTACCTCAAGTGCAGTGCCATGCCTCGCAGCCTGTGCTTCAAGGCTACAGCTTTACTAGCCAAGCCTGATGGGACTGACCAGCCTCGATGCTTCAACAATCATGGCTGCCTCATGGCACTGTGCAAACCTCATCTTACGGAAACACCTCAGGCAAACAAGGAAGGCAAGTATCACAAGAACCAACAAGGCTCCTAGTCCTGCCCACTCCTTCAAATGATTTACTGCAAGCTGGATCCAGGAAGTCAAGCCCTCAGCCGTGCTGATGTCCACTCGAGTGGAGTTAATGGTCACCACCACCGCTTTCAATTTCTGCAGGGTTTCTTTGAACTTTTCAGACCAGTTTCCTACAAGAAATCTAGAAATTTCTTTAGACAAATTTGCGGCTCGGGAGCATTCTGCAATTGAACACTGGTAACACACAGGCCAGGCATTCTTCACTCACAGCCTAACTGGGCCATTTGCCAAAGGATATCAACTTGTTCCTGCACCAAATCAATGTGCTGGTTGAGTACCATGAGGCCTCCTTTCAACTGTGCATTCAGAGAGGTTTGGGTATCCAGGGCCTGGGACACTGTAGCAGACAAATCATTTAAAGTTGCGGCTGTTTGCACAGTGGTAGACATAGCTATACCTACAACAGTGGCAGAAACTGCGGCCATGGAGAAAGCGGTTATAATCATCGCATTTATGCCAAAATCTCTCTTGGGTCTAAACACCATCATAGTACTAGGCACTTCTACTGGTACTGGAATCCACCGAGGCACCCGAGCAATAAGGGCTCTGGTAAACAGCTTACTGTCCCAGCATTGGGACATCCAACAAGTACTATTTGTACAATTCACAAAGCTAAAATTTGACATGATAAACAGAAATGGAGGATGCACACATACAGGACTGGCTTTAAAAGTGGTGGTACTCTCTATGGGCTTAAAAAATTGAGTGCAAGTTATAGAAACATTCTGGGGGTCAGAGGCATATTCTCCATACCCGCACTGATCATGCTGAGAAGAACAAAGAAGTTCATGCACTCCATAACTTCCTCCCTAAATCATGACAATAGGGGCTGTATCGGTGCAGCTTCCATTTACGCCGCACAGCATCCATTTATTAAACGGATTCATGCACTGGTCCTGCAAGAATAGCCCTGTCTTCATGTCTCCTTTGATATCCCCCTTTTCAAGGGGGCCACTCATACCAGGTGAGAAAGTAAATCTTTGTACTTTATCAGCCCATCTGACAATAGTGGATTGGCAGTCTGTCCAGGGCCAGGGGTCGCCTTCATATGCTCCCCAACAAGTATGACCCCACTTGGCTTGCTTAGGGGGTGTATAAGTATTATTAGGCAAGGTGATATTATAGGTGAGCATAGTGCCATTCAGCCAGATAACAGCTGTAGTATAACTATGTTTCAGGGTAAAACAGTCATTCCCATGGTTAATTTGCTGTTGCTTAATGCCTGGGACATAATTTTTATCTCCATTAAACCACCCATAAAGGCCTTTGGTCCGGGGAATGCAGTCTCCAGAGTCATCTATTTGAAAGCACAAGGAACCTTTTTCAGGGAAACTATGATTCTCTCCTAGAGGCATTTGTTCCAGATCCAAATACAAATAAGGGAGATTAATAGCATTATTAGAGGTAAACAGCCAAGGAAAAACCTGTGCATCATGTTGTACTGGCATTGGTTTCGGGAATGCAGACAGGATCCCCCATCTCTGTTCCATCTTCCCTGGCTGTAGACTCAGCAGGAACATCAGGCATGTTTGCAGAAGCATCTTCCTGAGACTGCGTCAATTGTGCTTTTCTCACCAATCTTTCCAGTACCCAGATTGGATCTTGTTGACCCTGTGGGAAAACACAAACAGAGTCTCGTGCCCATGCAAGCACGGGATCAGGTCCATACCAGATACCTGTCAAGGCATCTTTCCATTTTACCATCCCTTTAGAGGGACTGTGCTGACATTGATGTCTATCTGCAGCTGAACAGTTTGATCCATCCAAATTTTAAAAATTCGAGGTAAATAATGTAAGAGAGAGTCTATCCTTAGGGGTACGGCTATGGCCTATTCGCCATTTTTGTTTTTGAAGCAGTTCCTTCAAGGAGCAATGTGCATGCTCCACAATGCCTTGACCCTGGGGATTATAGGGCAGGCCATGTACAAGTTGAACATCCATTTGACGGCAGAAGGAGGCAAACTTGTGGCCCGTGTAAGCAGGATTGTTGTCTGTTTTTATTTGTTGCAGTTTGCCCCACGCTGCCCATGCCTCTAGGCAATGGGTGATCACGTGAAATGCCTTCTCACCTGCCATTGGGGTGGCGTGGATGACTCCAGAACAAGTGTCAACAGAAACATGGACATATTTGACCCGTCCAAATTCAGAGATATGTGTAATATCCATTTGCCATATTTTCAGAGGGAGCAAACCATGAGGGTTGACTCCTAATGCAGGAGGGTGCTGAAAAATGACACATTGAGGACAATCTAGAACTACCTTACATGCATCAGCATGTGAGAGAGAAAACATTTGTTGTAATGTTTTAGCATTAACATGATATTCCTTGTGGAATTTTTGTGCTTGTTGCACTGCTGAGGCCACAAACATCCACTCTTGCCTGGTACAGAGGTCTACAACATTGTTGCCCTCAGTTAATGGGCCTGGTAGGCCAGTATGAGCACGAATATGTTGTGCAAAGAATGGATTTTTCCGCTGCCAAATCAGTTGTTGCAATTGGCAAAAAACCGACTGTGTGGGACTGGAGGATCTAAGAGGCCCTGCACATTCAAGAATTCTTAAGGCATTAACAACATAGCAGGTATCTGATACCAAATTAAATGGAAATGGACAAACCTTAAAAACTTCTAGAGCAATTAAAAATTCCACCTACTGAGGTGTGCCCGGTAAATATTGGTGCTTCACAGGCTCCCTGAGCCCAACATATAGGCCCCACAACCTGTTTTAGATCCATCAGTAAAAACAATGGTGGCTCCGGGAATTGGCGGGGAAGCAGTTATTTTAGGAAAGACTACAGGATGTTCCTTAAAAAAATTCAAAAATGGCCGGGCGTTGGTGGCACACGCCTTTAATCCCAGCACTCGGGAGGTAGAGCCAGGCGGATCTCTGTGAGTTCGAGGCCAGCCTGGGCTACCAAGTGAGTCCCAGGAAAGGCGCAAAGCTACACAGAGAAACCCTGTCTTGAAAAAAAAAAAAAGAAAAACAAAACAAAAAAAAAATTCAAAAATGGATGTTTTGGATAACGGCAATCTATATGCCCCACATAGCTACAGCGCAATACGGCCCAATCATCAACAGTAGCACATAAAACTTTCACCTGATTGACATCATAAGGTACAATCAGCATTTGCAGGGAAGTTCCAAAATATTGCAAGCACTGCTGAATACTTTGCTGGGCAAGTAGTGCCACAGTTGTGGGATAATATTCAATGGATTTTGCAGGGGAAATTCTAGTGTAAACCCACAATAAAGGTCCATCCTGCCATAAAATACCGGTGGGCTGCAAAAAGGTGGGCAGAATGCATAATACAATTGTGTTGGGATCTCATACTCTCTGAAGAAAGGCTTCCTGTAATCTATCCTCAACTTTGCATAGTGCTTCACGTGCTTCCGTGGTTAACTGTCTAGGGGAATCCAAAGCTGTGTCACCTGCTAATGTATCATAAAGCGGCTTTAGCTCGTAATTTGCCATTTTTAAACTGCCTCTTATCCAATTTATATTCCCTAATAATTTTTGAAAATAATTTAATGTACATAAATGATCTTTTCTCAATTCTACCTTTTGAGGCCTAATCTGTTGACTGGTAATCTTAGAGCCTAAATAAGTAACCACCTGATCCTGTTGTACCTTCTCAGAAGCAATGTACAACCCTTTAGTTCTTAACACTGTCCCTAAAAAGTGATATGCAGCTTGCAAAACATCCTTTTCTTTTGCTGTGAGGAGGATGTCGTCCATATAATGGACACATCTAACAGTAGGGAAAAGGGCCCTTAATGGCTCTAGAGCTTGTGCTACAAACAACTGATACGTAGTAGGGCTGTTGGCCATACCTTGTGGTAGGACAATCCACTGATATCTCTTATCTGGCTCTTCATGATTAGTAGATGGCACTGTAAATGCAAATCTTTCACTATCCTTGTCATGCAAGGGGATGGAGAAAAAACAATCTTTAATATCAATCACAATAATGGGCCAGTTCTCTGGTAAGGCTGATAATAATGGAAGACCTCTCTGTACAGGCCCCATAATATTCATCTGGTTATTTATTGCTCTAAGATCATGCAACAATCTCCATTTCCCTGATTTTTTTCTTTGTAACAAAAATAGGTGTATTCCAAGGAGAAAGGGAAGGTTTGATGTGTCCCTCTCGCAACTGCTCTTCCACTAGCTGCCTTGCTGCTAGCAGTTTCTCAGAGGAAAGTGGCCATTGAGAAACCCACACTGGTTCCTCTGTTTTCCAGGATATGGGAATTCCTTCCTCAATGGCCCCTAAGAAAAACCAAGCCCTTGCCTGGGCTTTCTAGGTGTTGCCTGTTTTGGCTCCTTTCTCCCTTGTAAAAACTTTCCTAATCCAAAATTGGGATGGCATCCTATCTTTTTCATAATATCTTGAGATTCTTTGGAATACTCATTGCTTAATTTGCAACCCGTAGACTTCATGAGGTCCCTCCCCCAAAGGGAAACTGGAAGCTCAAGGACATAGGGTTGCACAATGCCGGAATGTCCTTCTTCATCATGCCAATTTAGCAAACTTGCTCTAATATTAGGAGTGCTGGCATAACCCAGTCCTTGTAATGTCTAGGAAGAAACTTGTATTGGCCAATCCCGAGGTCAATCTTTGCTAGCAATAATACTGCGGTCCGCTCCAGTATCCAAAATTCCCATAAGTTTAATACCATTAACAGTTAGTTGTAATGTAGGTCTCTGATCTAAATCCAGTGATAAGAATGTGAGATCTGTCCCTGATTACCCAAATCCTTTGTCTCCTCTTTCTTTGTCATAAGCCGGGTGGGCACCATGCACACTGAGGAGTAAAATAAGTTGTGCAATTCTATCCCCTGGGGATATGGCAGTAATTCCTTTTGGTGACTCTACCATAATCTTTACTACTCCTGTGTAGTCAGAGACAATCACCCCTGGATGAATATGCAATCCTTTCAATAAGGTAGTTGATCTCCCTATTAACAGCCCTACTGTTCCTGGGTCAAGGGGGCTTTGAAAATCAGACTCTATTACTTGTACCTCCATTTGCGGAGTTAGTACCAGTATGGCGGTGGCACGGAGGTCCAATCCTGCTGAGCCTGCAGTAGCTCTCGGCGGTGCTTGGGATGGCGAAGGTAGGGCCACTGCTCCAGAGGGGAGTCCTGTCTCGGGGTCTCCATTGCCCCATATATTTGAGGGCCCTGGGAGCGTGGGCCCCGCTGGCCATTTTTTGGAAAGCTGTCTACCACAATGGGTTGCCCGTTTATATCTTTAATGGACTGGCATTCATTAGCCCAGTGCCTCCCCTTTCTGCATTTTGGGCAGAGCCCTGGCTGAATGCTGCGCTGGCTACTTCCTTGTTCCTGTCTACTACCTCCCCCTAGTGGGCAGTTGCGTCTTATATGTCCTCTTTTCCCACATTTAAAACAAGCATCTTGAGTATTACCTCCTTTTTTTCTGGGAAAACTGAAGGACTGCAGCTGCCAGACCTACATTGGTCAGAGGTCCTCCTAATTCCCGGCAAGCCTTCATCCAGGATTCCAACCCCCTGGTCTTATATGGGGTGATGGCGGCCCTGCACTCCTTTGTACACTGCTTACATATTAGCTGCTTTATTAGGGGCATTGCAGCATCTGTGTCCCTAAAAATTCTACCAGAAGCCTCTATCAAGTGAGCCACAAAATCTGAAAAGGGCTCCATGGGACCTTGGAGTATCTTGGCCAAATTGCCACTCACTTCACCTTTGTTAGGCAAAGATTTCCAGGCTCTGATGGCTATTTGATTAATTTGAGTATATACATTAGGAGGGTAAGTAGTTTGTTGATTGACATATCTGCCCAGACCAAGCTACATATCAGCATTCCATTGCAGGCCTGTGTTGTGGTTGGCTGCCACCTGCTCATTAGCAAATTCAATAAAGAAGGCCTTCCAGTCTAAATACTGGCCAGGACTAAAACAGGCATGGGCAAGATTCATCCAATCTGAGGCAGTCATGCATTGTCTTTGCATAGTCTCAATCTGAGTAAGTGTAAATGCAGCACTAACTACATAACTTTTTACAGACTCTGCTATAGACTTGACAAGTTTAAAATCCAAAGGTTCATGATATCTTTGATTCTGATTATCTACAAAAACAGGACAAGCTACCTGCATTTCTCTCCTAACTTCCCTCCACAGTTGTGGGTGAAGGCTGCTGCTGACCTGAAACACTCCGGGAGCTGCCGCAGCCTCAGGGTAAGGGGGAGGTGTAGCTCAAGTTTTCCTGCCTGGCCCACAGTCAGGACAAATCTCTTTCACCTGCCAGTCCCACAGCTGTGCTCAGACCCGACCAAGTAAACACAGAGACTTATGTTGCTTTCAAACTGTATGGCCGTGGCAGGCTTCTTGCTAACTGTTCTTATAGCTTAAATTAATCCATTTCCTTTAATCTATACCTTGCCACATGGCTCGTGGCTTACCGGCATCTTCACAAGCTGTTTCTCATCGTGGCGGCTGGCAGTGTCTCTCTGACTCAGCCTTCCACTTCCCAGCTTTATTCTCCTCCTTGCCCCGCCTATACTTCCTGCCTAGCCAACGGCCAATCAGTGTTTTATTGATTAATCAGCAACACATTTGCCATACATCCCACAGCACTTCCCCCTTTTTTTTTTTCAAAAAGGAAGGTTTTAACCTTAAAGTAAAATTACATATAATTTGGGAATTTGGGCGTAGCTTCCCTTACTACTTCCTGCTGGAAGGGGGCGCTGTATCTTATGGGGAAACAAAGAAAATTTTAGAATTATGGAATAGTCCATGAGGCTGTATCATCTGAGCCAGATGCCTTCAATCCATTCTGGATGTTGGATCATCTGGGCCATGGTGTCATTGGAGACCTTCAGGGGGTCTTGGCTGGTCAAACCTGATGTATCTTAATCTTGAACAAATCCATAGCCTCTGGATTTCTGTGGGAACAAAAGAGACTGTTTTCAAAGGAACATATCCTTATATCCAAATTTTGAAGTCAAAGTATCTTTAAAATATACATTTTGGCATAACTCAACAGCTTTTACAATCAAATGTTTTTCTGCAGTAAAAAATCCCAAAGACAACACAATCCAGATTCTCTGTGTAATATTCATCTTCACGTGGCTTATTTTTTATATTAACTTTACTGTCTCTTTAAAGACTTTATTTTTTATCTATGTATTTGTTTATATAACTGTATATATTCCTTTTTCTCTCTCTTTCAAGCCTACGTTCATTTTTACACACATTGTAAACTATTACATCTGAATCTGTCTTATTGTGAACCTATTGCTTTAAACTGCAGCAACTGTGGCTGCTGACTCCGCCCACCTCAGCTTCCCAACATAGCTACATTTACCACCAGCTCTGGGAGCTATCGTGGGTCTATGCTTTTATCCAAGCAGCATGTAGTCCAGAAACCTCTTTTTTTGTGTGCTAGCAAAGTCTAAATCCACCATGCAGCTTAATCTGCCACTTGCAGAGGCCTCATTCCCGCCATACGGCAGGTCGAGCACATAGGCCAGGAACCCACAAGTAGCTCAAACTGGCAGCTGCAGCTCATTTGAGAGAGACAGTTAGGAACTGTTTTTAGCTCCATTTTAGAATCTTTTCTCAGGTTTTAGATGGAAACTCTTGCCACCACGTTGGGTGCCATTTGTAGCTCAAGTTTTCCTGCCTGGCCCACAGTCAGGACAAATCTCTTTCACCTGCCAGTCCCACAGCCGTGCTCAGACCTGACCTAGTAAACACAGAGACTTATGATGCTTTCAAACTGTATGGCCATAGCAGGCTTCTTGCTAACTGTTCTTATAGCTTAAATTAATCCATTTCCTTTAATCTATACCTTGCCACATGGCTCGTGGCTTACCGGCATCTTCACAAGCTGTTTCTCATCGTGGCGGCTGGCAGTGTCTCTCTGACTCAGCCTTCCACTTCCCAGCTTTATTCTCCTCCTTGCCCCGCCTATACTTCCTGCCTAGCCAACGGCCAATCAGTGTTTTATTGATTAATCAGCAACACATTTGCCATACATCCCACAGCAGGGAGGAGCGGGGGGGGGGGATTATGGACCCATAATCCTGTTTTCTTTTGTTTTTTTCTCACCATGTTTTTAATCCTTACCTTTTGTAATGATCTAACTAGAGCCTCTACCTCCTCTGAACCGAAAGAAGAGTCAGTAGACTCGGGGTCTTCAAGGTCTGATAGGAAGGGATAGAGTCGTGTCTCCTTTCCTATTGTCTTTTTACTGCCCTTGCATTCTACAGACTCTGCCTTGTCAGATCTCTCCTCTTGTAATTGTTCTAAAGCTGCTTTTCCATTTTCCAAAGCATTGCTACACTGCTGATTCTCTAAACAGTTACGTACTAATTTCCAAACTGGTCCCACCCCCGGTTTCAGGGTCCCCTGTTCTGCTGCAAATTCCAAGTCTCATCCCAATTTTTCCCAGGAGGACACTGTGAGACTCCCAGAAACAGCGAACCGTGGGGCCATGACATCGCATTTCTCTAAGAATCTTTGTAAAGTTCCCTTCTTTATCTTTAAGTCTTTTGTTAGAAGCAGCTCGTTGAGAGCCAAAAAAATTGGGTGCAAGGAGGAACTGCCCATCCTTGTACAACCCTTTCTTTTTAACCTAAGGGGTTTCTCGAAGCCTTTGCCAAACAGCCCCAGTTTTATCACTTTCACTTTTGCTCTTCACGTCCGCAGAGAAGTAACAGCCAAACTAGTTTCATTTCAAATTATCCCATCTGCCTCTTTTCGACAGCTCTGCGAATATCCGCTCTTTTCGCGGCTCCCCTATTAACCCGGCAACTTACCAGGTATACCTTCCCTGACAGCAAGAAGTTCTGAGCTCCCTCTCTTCAAAGAGCTTTCCCCGTACGGGCCACCAATTGTTGCGAATGCCTCGACCAGCAAGGAAGACACAACACCGAACTTTTCTTCAAAGCTGATTTATTCAGGCCCTTTTCTTTGTTCTTCTTTGTTCTACCCCTGGGGAGAGCCCGCCCCAGCCTTATATAGGTCTCAGTCCACCAGCCACCATACACCACATGGGATTCCTGGACAGGTACACGTATGCCTTAGCAAGTCAAAAATCTCAAACCAAGCCAAATAAGATATTGCTTAGCACAAAGAGCGCTCGCCACCGGGAGGGTGGGGGGCGGAAGCCAGCTCCATCTTAAGGGTGCAGCTTCCAGAGGCTCTCTAAACTTCTCAGATTTCTAAGCAGAGTTGAAATAGATAAGGCCCGTGAGCGTAGGAAGCACAGTTCTTTTGTTCTGAGCAAGCTCACTGTTCTGGCCCACTAGGAAACACAGTAGAGTAGAAGACTGCTCTTTTCAAAAAAGCAGAATGTGTTTCTTGTAAGGCCAGCTAATGTTTGTTTCCCAATAACAAACAGAGTTGAATCACATGTAGTTTCTAGTCCTATGAGCAAGAGTTGTTTTCTGGTAAGGAAAGTCACAATTGTGCTCGCCCAGTCATGCACAGTGCAAATAGCACTGGCGTCTGTTCCTAGCAAGTACAGTGTATTGGACTGAAGAGAAACTACCGTTCTTGTCAGTTTTCTAATCAGAGTTGAATTAGATATGGCCCGTGTGTAGGAAGCACAGTTCTTTGTTCTGAGCAAGCTCACTGTTATGGCCCACTAGGAAACACAGTAGAGTAGAAGAGTGCACTTTTCTCAAAAGCAGAATGTGTTTGTTGTAAGGCTAGCTATTGTTTGTTTTCCAATCACAAAGGGATTTGAATTGCATGTAGTTTCTGGTCCTATGAGAAAGAGTTGTTTTCTGGCAAGGAAAGTCACTATTGCGCTCCCATTGCCATACACCATGCAAATAGGTCTCGCGTCTGTTCCCAGCAACTGCAGTGTATTGAACTGAAGAGAAGCTACTGTTCTTGTCAGTTTTCTAAGCACAGTTGAACTAGATATGGCCCGTGTGTATAGAAAGCACACTTCTTTTGTTCTGAGCAAGCTCACTGTTCTGGCCCTATAGGAAACACAGTAGAGTAGAAGAGTGTTCTTTTCTCAAAAGCAGAGTGTGTTTCTTGTAAGGCAAGCTAGTGTATTTTTTTTCCCTATCTTAAAACGAGTTGAATCACGTGCAGTTTCTGGTCCTTCGAGCAAGAGATGTTTTTTGGTAAAGAAAGTCACGATTGCGCTCCCATTGCCATACACAGTGCAAATAGCACTCGTGTCTGTTCCCAGCAAGTACAGTGTATTGGACTGAAGAAACCTCCTCTTCTTGTCAGTTTTCTAAGCAGAGTTGAACTAGATATGGCCCGTGTGTGTAGAAAGCACAGTTCTTTTGTTCTGAGCAAGCTCACTGCTCTGGCCTTATAGGAAACACAGTAGAGTAGAAGAGTGCTCTTTTCTCAAAAGCAGAGTGTGTTTCTTGTAAGGCGAGCTAGTGTTTGTTTTCCTTTCTTAAAACGAGTTGAATCACATGCAGTTTCTGGTGCTATGAGGAAGAGATGTTTTCTGGTAAGGAAAGTCACTATTGCACTTGCCTTGCAATGTGCAGCGCAAATAGCACTTGTGTCTGTTCCCAGCAAGTACAGTGTATTGGACTGAAGAGAAGCTACTGTTCTTGACAGTTTCCTAAGCAGAGTTGAACTATATATTGCCCATGTGTAGAAAGCACATTTCTTTTGTTCTGAGCAAGATCACTGTTCTGGCACTCTAGGAAACACAGTAGAGTAGAAGAGTGCTCTTTTGTCAAAAGCAGAGTGTGTTTCTTGTAAGCCGAGCTAGTGTTTGTTTCTCATTCATAAACGGAGTTGAATCACATGCAGTTTCTGGTCCTATGAGCAAGAGTTGTTTTCTGGTAAAGAAAGTCATTATTTTGCTCCCATTGTCATACACAGTGCAAATAGCACTCACGTCTGTTCCCAGCAAGTACAGTGTATTGGACTGAAGAGAAGCTACTGTTCTTGTCAGTTTTCTAAGCGCAGTTGAACTAGATATGGTCCGTGTGTGTAGGAAGCCAGTTCTTTTTTTCTGAGAAAGCTCACTGTTGTGTACTGTGGGATGTTCTGTATTTCAAATGTTTTGCTAATTAGTCAATAAATAAAACACTGATTGGCCATTGGCTAGGTAGGAAATGTAGGCGGGACAAGGAGGAGAATAAAGCTTGGAAGTGGAAGGCTGAGTCAGAGAGACACTGGCAGTTGCCACAATGACTAGTAGCATGTGAAGATGCTGGTATGCAATGAGCCATGTGGCAAGGTATAGATTTATAGAAATGGATTAATTTAAGCTGTAAGAACAGTTAGCAAGAAGCCTGCCACGGCCATACAGTTTGTAACCAATATAAGTCTCTGTGTTTACTTGGTCGTATCTGAGTGGCTGTGGGACTGGCAGGTGAGATAGATTTGTTCTGACTGTGAGCCAGGCAGGAAAACTCTAGCAACAAATGGTGTCCAACTTGGTGGCAAGTGTTTCCACCTAAAAACTGAGAAAAAAGATTCTAAAACAGAGCTAAAATCAGTTCCTAATTGTCTCTCTCAAATGAGTGGCAGGTGCTGCTTTGAGCTAATTGTGGGTTCCTATCATGCATGCTCAACCTGCAGTATGGCGGGAATGAGTCCTCTGCAAGTGGCACATTAAGCTGTGTGGTAGATTTAGACTTTGCTAGTACAAAACAAAAAAAAAGAGGTTTCTGGGCTACACACTGCTTGAATAGAGGCATGGACCCACGATGGCTTCCAGAGCTGGTGGTAGATGTGCCACCGCCATGTTGGGAAGCTGAGGTGGGTGCAGCCAGCAGCCACAGCTGCTGCAGTTTAAACCAATAGATTCACAATAAGACAGATCTAGATGCAATAGTTTACAATGTGTGTAAAATATACGTAGGCTTGAAAGAGACGAAAAAAGGTGATATATACAGTTATATAAACAAATACATAGTTTTAAGAAATAAAGTCTTTAAAGAGACAGTAAAACTAATATAAAAAATAAGCCATGTGAAATGAATATTACATAGAGAATCTGGATTGTGTTGTCTTTGGGATTTTTAACTGCAGAAAAACATTTGATTGTAAAAGCTTTTGAGTTATGCTAAAATGTATATTTTAAAGGTACCTTGACTACAAAATTTGGATGTAAGGATATGTTGCTTTGGAAAGGAGTCTCTGCTTTTGTTCCCACAGAAAGCCAGAGGCTATGGATTTGTTCCAGATTAAGATACATCAGGTTTGACCAGCCAAGACTCCCTGAAAGGTCTCTGATGATACCATGGCCCAAATGATCCAACATCCAGAATGGTTTCAAGGCAACTGGCTCAGATGATAGAGCCTCACGGACTACTCCATAATCCTAAAATTTTCTGTGTCCCCATAAGATACAGCGCCCCCCTCCAGCAGGAAGTAGTAAGAGAAGCTACGCCCAAATTCCCAAATTATATGTAATTTTACTTTGTTAAGGTTAAAAAACTTTCTTTTTGAAAAAAAAAGGGGAAGAGCTGTGGGATGTTCTGTATGGCAAATGTGTTGCTAATTAGTCAATAAATGAAACACTGATTGGCCATTGGCTAGGTAGGAAGTGTAGGCGGGGCAAGGAGGAGAATAAAGCTGGGAAGTGGAAGGCTGAGTCAGAGAGACACTGCCAGCCACCACAATGACAAGCAGCATGTGAACATGCTGGTAAGCAAGGAGCCGTGTGGCAAGGTATATATTTATAGAAATGGATTAATTTAAGCTGTAAGAACAGTTAGCAAGAAGCCTGCCAGGGCCATACAGTTTGTAACCAATATAAGTCTCTGTTTTTATTTGGTCTTGTCTGAGTGGCTGTGGAATTGGTAGGTGAGAGAGATTTGTCCTGACGGTGGGCTAGGCAGGAAAACTCTAGCAACAGTTCCTGCCCTATAGGAAACACAGTAGAGTAGAAGAGTTCTGTTTTCTCAAAAGCAGAGTGTGTTTCTTGTAAGGCGAGCTAGTGTTTGCTTCCCATTAATATACGGAGTTGAATCACAAGCAGTTTCTGGCCTATGAGCAAGAGTTGTTTTCTGGTAAGGAAAGTCACTATTCTGCTCGCCTAGCAACGCGCAGTGCAAATAGCAGCCGAGTCTGTTCCCAGGAAGTACAGTGTATTGGACTGAACAGAAGCTACTGTTCTTGTCAAGTTTTTAAGCAGAGTTGAACTAGATATGGCCGTGTGTGTAGGAAGCACAGTTTTTTTGTTCTGAGCAAGCTCACTTTTCTGGCCCCCTACGAAAAACAGTAGAGTAGAAGAGTGCTCTTTTCTCAAAAGTAGAGTGTGTTTCTTGTAAGGGGAGCTACTGTTTGTTTCCGATTCATAAACGGAGTTGAATCACATGCATTTTCTGGACCGACGAACAAGAGTTGATTTCTTACAAGGAAAGTCACTATTGCACTCCCATTGCCATACACAGTGCAAATACCACTCGAGTCTCTTCCCAGCAAGTACAGTGTATTGGACTGAAGATAAGTTACTGTTTTTGTCAATTTCCTAAGCAGAGTTAAACTATATATGACCCATGTGTGTAGGAACCACAGTTCTTTTTTTCTGAGCAAGCACACTGTTCTGTATGTATAGGAAACACAATAGAGTGGATGTGTGCTCTTTTCTCAAAAGCAGAGTGTGCTTTTTGTAAGGTGAGCTAGTGTTTGTTTCTGAATCACAAACGGAATTGAATCACATGTAGTTTACAGTCCTATGAGCAAGAGTTGTTTTCTGCTAAGAAGAGTCACTACTACGCTCCCATTGCCATACACAGTGCAAATAGCACTGGCGTCTGTTCCCAGCAAGCACAGTGTATTGGACTGAAGAGAAGCTACTGTTCTTGTCAGTTTCCTAAGCAGAGTTGAACTAGATATGGCCCGTGTGGGTAGGAAGCACAGTTCTTTTGTTTTGAGCAAGCTCACTGTTCTGGCCCTATAGGAAACACAGTAGAATAGAAGAGTGCTCTTTTCTCAAAAGCAGAGTGTGTTTCTTGTAAGGCCAGCTAGTGTTTGCTTCCCATTCATAAAAGGATTCAAACCACATGCAGTTTCTTGTCCTATGAGCAAGAGTTGTTTTGTGCTAATGAACATCACTATTGTGCTCGCCTTGCAGTGTGCAGTGCAAATAGCACTCGCATCTGTTCCCAGCATGTACAGTGTATTGGGCTGAAGACAAGCTACTGTTTTTGTCAGTTTCCTAAGCAGAGTTAACCTAGATATGGCCCGTGTTTATGATGCACTTTTTTTTTTCGTTCTGAGCAATTTCACTGTTCTGGCCCTATAGGAAGCATATTAGAGTAGAAGAGTGCTCTTTTCTCAAAAGCAGAGTGTGTTTCTTGGAAGGAGAGCTAGTGCTTGTTTCCCATTTATAAAGAGAGTTGAATCACATGCAGTTTATTGTCCTATGAGCAAGAGTTGTTTTCTGCTAAGGAACATCACTATTGCACTCATCTTGCAATGCACAGCGCAAATAGCACTCGCAATTTATCCCAGGAAGTACAGTGTATTGAACTGAAGAGAAGCTTCCGTTCTTGTCAGATTTCTAAGTAGAGTTGAACTACATATGGCCCGTGTATGTAAAAAGCACAGTTCTGTTGTTCTGAGCAAGCTCACTGTTCTGGCCCTCTAGGAAACACAGTAGAGTAGAAGAGTGCTCTTTTCTCAAAAGCAGAGTGTGTCTCTTGTAAGGTGAGTTAGTGTTTGTTTCCCATTCATAAACAGAGTTGATGCACATGCAGTTTCTGGTCCTAAGATCAAGACTTGTTTTCTTGTAAAGAAAGTCACTATTGTGCTCCCATTGTCACACACAGTGCAAAAGGCACTCACGTCCTTTTCCAGCAAGTACAGAGTATTGGACAGAAAAGAAGCTACCGTTCTTGTCAGTTTTATAAGTAGAGTTCAACTAGATATGGCTTGTGTGTGTAGAAAGCATAGTTCTTTTGTTCTGGGCAAGCTCACTGTTCTGGCCCAATAAGAAACACAGTAGAGTAGAAGAGTGCTCTTTTCTCAAAAGCAGAGTGTGTTTCTTGTAAGGCGAGCTAGTGTTTGTTTCCCAATCATAAACGGAGATGAATCACATGCAGTTTCTGATTCTATGTGCAAAAGCTTTCTTCTGGAAGGGAAAGTCACTATTGTGCTCGCCTTGCCATGCACAGTGCAAATAGCAATCTCATCAGTTCCTAGTAAGTACAGTGTATAGGACTCAAGAGAAGCTACTGTTCTTGTCAGTTTCCTAAGCAGAGTTGAACTCGATATGTCCTGTGTGTGTAGGAAGCACAGTTCTTTTGTTCTAAGTAAGCTCACACTTCTGGCCAAAAAGGGAAAACAGTAGAGTAGAAGAGTTCTCTTTTCTCAAAAGCAGAGTGTGTTTCTTGTAAGGCAAGCTATTGCTTGTTTCTCATTCATAATTGGAGTTCAGTCACATGCAGTTTCTGCTCCTACCAGCAAGAGTTGTTTTCTTGCAAGGAAAGTCACTATTGCGCTCCCTTTGCCTTACACAGTGCAAATAGCACTTGTGTCTGTTCACAGCAAGTACAGCGTATTGGACTGAAGAGAAGCTACTGTTCTTGTCACTTTTCTCTGCAGAGTTGAACTAGATATGGCCTGTGTGTGTAGGAAGCACAGTTCTCTTGTTCTGAGAGAGCACACTGTTCTGGACTTATAGGAAACACAGTATAGTAGAAGAGTTCTCTTTTCTCAAAAGCAGAGTGTGTTTCTTGTATGGCGAGCTAGTGCTTATTTTACAATAACAAACGGATTTGAATCACATATAGTTTCTGGTCCTATGAAGAAGAGTTGTTTTTGGTAAGGAAAATCACTATTGTGCTCCCATTGGATACACAGTGCAAATAGCACTCGCGTTTGTTCCCAGCATGTACAGTGTATTGGACTGAAGAGAAGCTACTGTTCTTGTCAGTTTTCTAAGCAGAGTTGAACTAGATATGGCCCGTGTGTGTAGGATCACATTTCTGTTTTTCTTAGCAAGCTCACTGTTCTGGCCCTCTAGGAAACACAATAGAGTAGAAGAGTGCTCTTTTCTCAAAAGCAGAATGTGTTTCTTTTAAGGTAAGTTAGTGTTTGTTTCCCATTCATAAACGGTGGTGAATCACATGCAGTTACTGGTTCTAAGATCAAGACATTTTTTTCTGGTAAGGAAAGTTACTATTGTGCTCTCATTGTCATACACAGAGCAAAAGGCACTCGTGTATATTTCCAATAAGTACATGTATTAGACTGAAGAGAAGCTACTGTTCTTGTCAGTTTTATAATAAGAGTTCAACTTGATATGGCCTGTGTGTATAGGAAGTACAGTTCTTTTGTTCTGAGCAAGCTCACTGTTCTGGCCCAATAAGAAACAAACTCAGTTGAATCACATGCAGTTTCTGGTACTATGAGCAAGAGTTGTTTTATGGTAAGGAATGTCACTATTGTGTTCCCATTGCCATACACAGTACACATAGCACTCGCGTCTGTTCCCAGCAAGTACAGTGTATTGGACTGAAGAGAAGGTACTGTTCTTTTCAGTTTTCTCCCCAGAGTTGAACTAGATATGGGCTCTGTGTGTAGGAAGCACATTTCTTTTGTTCTGAGCATGCTCACATTTCTGGCCCTATAGGAAACACAGTAGAGTAGAAGAGTGCTCTTTTCTCAAAAGCAGAGTGTGTTTCTTTTAAGATGAGTTAGTGTTTGTTTCCCATTCATAAACAGTGGTGAATCACATGCAGTTTCTGGTCCTACGATCAAGACTTTTTTTCTGGTAAGGAAAGTTACTATTGCGCTCTTATTGTCATACACAGAGCAAAAGGCACTCGCGTATTTTTCCAATAAGTACATGTATTGGACTGTTCTGGTCAGTTTTATAATCAGAGTTCAGCTAGATATGGCCCGTGTGTGTAGGAAGCACAGTTCTTTTGTTCTGAGCAAGCTCACTTTTCTGGGCCTATAGGAAACACTGTAGAGTAGAAGAGTGCTCTTTTCTCAAAAGCAGAGTGTGTTTCTTGTAAGGCTAGCTAGTGGTTGTTTCCCAATCATAAACGGAGATGAATCACATGCAGTTTCTGATCCCATGAGCAAAAGTTTTTTTCTGGAAAGGAAAGTCACTATTGTGCTCGCCTTGCCATGCACAGTACAAATAGCAATCTCATCAGTTCCTAGTAAGTACAGTGTATAGGACTCAAGAGAAGCTACTGTTCTTGTCAGTTTCCTAAGCAGAGTTGAACTCGATATGGCCTGTGTGTGTAGGAAGCACAGTTCTTTTTTTCTGAGCAAGCTCACTCTTCTGGCCCAATAGGAAACCCAGTAGAGTAGAAGAGTGCTCTTTTCTCAAATGTAGAGTGTGTTTCTTGTAAAACGAGCTAGTATTTGTTTCCCATTAATAAACAGAGTATTATCTCATGCAGTTTATGTTCCTACGAGCAAGAGTTGTATTCTGGTAAGGAAAGTCACTATTGCGCTCCTATTACTATGCCCTATACAAACAGCACACGCGTCTGTTCCCAGCAGTACAGTGTATTGGATTGAAGAGAAGCTACTGTTCTTGTTAGCTTCCTAAGAACAGTGGAACTAGATATGGCCCGTGTGTGTAGGAAGCACAGTATTTTTTTTCTGAGCAAGCTCACTGTTCTGGCCCTAAAGGAAACAAAGTAGAGTAGAAAAATGCTCTTTTCTCAAAAGCAGAGTGTGTTTCTTGTAAAGCGAGGTAGTGTTTGAATCCCATTCAAACACGGAGTTGAATCACATGCAGTTTCTGGTTCTTCGAGCAAGAGTTGTTTTCTGGTAAGGAAAGTCACTATTGTGCTCCCATTGCCGTACACAGTGGAAATAGCACTCATGTCTCTTCCCAGCAAATACAGTGTATTGGATTTAAGAGAAGCTACTGTTCTTGTCAAATTCCTAAGCAGAGTTGAATTAGAAATCGCCTGTGTGTGTAGGAAGCACAGTTTTTTTGTTCTGAGCAAGCTCACTGTTCTACCCCTATAGGAAACACAGTAGAGTAGAAGAGTGCTCTTTTCTCAAAAGCAGAGTATGTTTCTTGTAAGGCGAGCTAGCGTTTGTTTCCCAGTCCTAAATGGACTTGAATCACATGCAGTTTCTGGTCCTATGAGCAAGTGTTGTTTTCTGATAAAGAAAGTCACTATTGCGCTCCCATTGTCATACACAATGCAATTTGCATTCGCGTCTGTTCCCAGCAAGTAAACTGTATTGCACTGAAGAGAAGCTACTGTTCTTGTCAGTTTCCTAAGCACAGTTGTACTAGATATGGCCTGTGTGTGTGTAGGAAGCACAGTTCTTTTCTTCTGAGTAAACTCACTCTTCTGGCCAAAAAAGGAAAAAACAATAGAGTAGAAGAGTGCTCTTTTCTCAAAAGCAGAGTGTGTTTCTTTTAAGGCTAGCTAGTGTTTGTTTCCCATTCATAAACGAAGTTGAATCACATGCAGTTTCTAGTTCTATGAGCAAGAGTTGTATTCTGGTAAGGAAAATCACGATTGTTCTCCCATAGCCCTACACAGTGCATATAGCATTCGCATCTGTTCCCAGCATGTACAGTGTATTGGACTGAAGAGAAGCTACTGTTCTTGTCACTTTCCTAGGCAGAGTTGAACTAGTTATGACCCGTGTGTGTAGGAAGCACAGTTCTTTTGTTCTGAGCAAGCTCACTCTTCTGGCCAAAAAAGGAAACACTGTAGTGTAGAAGAGTGCTCTTTTCTCAAAAGCAGCGTGTTTTTCTTGTAAAGCAAGCTATTGTTTGTTTCCCATTCATAAAGGGAGTTGAATCACATTCAGTTTACTGTCCTAGGAGCAAAAGTTGTTTTCTGGTAAAGAAAGTCACTATTGAGCTCCCATTGCCATACACAGTGCAAAGAGCACCCACTTCTGTTCCCAGCAAGTACAGTGTGATGCACTGAAGAGAAGCTAATGCTCTTGTCAGTTTCCTAAGCAGATTTAAACCAGATATGTCCCGTGTGTGTAGGAAGCTCACTGCTTTTGTTCTGAGCAAGCTCACTCTCTGGCACTATAGGAAACACAGTAGAGAAGATGAGGGCACTTTTATCAAAAGCAGAGTGTGTTTCTTGTAAGGCGAGGTAGTGTTTGTTTTCCATTCATAAACGGAGTTGTATATCCTGCAGTTTATGTTCCTACAAGCAAGAGTTGTAATCTGGTAAGGAAAGTCACTATTGCGCTCCTATTGCCATGCCCTATACAAATAGCACTTGCATCTGTTCCCAACAATTACAGTGTATTTGTCTGAAGAGAAGTTACTGTTATTGTTAGTTTTCTAAGAACAGTGGAACTAGAAATGGCCCGTGTGTGTAGGATTCACAGTTTTTTTTTTTTTTTCTGAGCAAGCTCACTGTTCTGGCCCTAAAGGAAACACAGTAGAGTAGAAGAGTGCTCTTTTCTCAAAAGCAGAGTGTGTTTCTTGTAAGGCGATCTAGTGTTTGTTTCCCATTCATAAACAGAGTTGAATCAAATGCAGTTTCTGTTTCTAGGAGCAAGTGTTGTTTTCTGGTAAGGAAAATCACTATTGTGCTCCAATTGCCCTACACAGTGCATATAGCATTCGCATCTATTCCCAGCAACTACAGTGTATTGGACTGAAGAGAAGCTACTGTTCTTGTCACTTTCCTAGGCAGAGTTGAACTAGACATGGCCTGTGTGTGTAGGAAGCACAGTTGTTTTGTTCTGAGCAAGCTCACTCTTCTGGCACTATAGGAAACACAGTAGAGTAGAAGAGTGCTCTTTTCTCAAAAACAGAGTGTGTTTCTTGTAAGGTGAGCTAGTGTTCGTTGTCCATTCATAAATGGAATTGAATCACATGCAGTTGTTGGTCCTATGAGCAAGAGTTGTTTTCTGGTAAGGAAAGTAACTATTGTGCTCCCATTGCCTTACATAGTACAAATATCACTCCCCTCTGTTCCCAGCATGTACAGTGTATTGGACCGAAGAGAAGCTACTGTTCTTGTCAGTTTCATAAGCAGAGTTGAACTAGATATGTCCCGTGTGTGTAGGAAGCACAGTTCTATTGTTCTGAGCAAGCTCTCTGTTGTGGCCCTTTAAGAAACACAGTAGAGTAGAAGAGTGCTCTTTTGTCAAAAGCAGAGTGTGTTTCTTGTAAGATGAGCTAGTGCTTGTTTCCCAGTCATAAACGGAGTTGAATCACATGCAGATTCTGGTCCTACGAGCAAGAGTTGTTTTCTGGTAAGGTAAGTCACTATTGTGCTCCCTTTGCCATACACAGTACAAATAGCAGTCGCGTCTGTTCCCAACAAGTACAGTGTATTCGACTGAAGCGAAGATACTGTTTTTGTCAGTTTCCTTAGCAAAGTTGAACTAGATATGGTCCATGTGTGTAGGAAGCACAGTTCTTTTGTTCTGAGCAAGCTCACTCTTCTGGCCCTATAATTAACACAGTAGAGTAGAAGCATACTCTTTTCTCAAAAGCAGAGTGTGTCTTGTAAGGCGAGCTAGTTTTTGTTTCCCCATCATAAATGGAGTTGAATCACATGCAGTTTCTGGTCCTACAAGCAAGAGTTGTTTTCTGGTAAGGTAAGTCACTATTGTGCTCCCATTGCCACACACAGTGCAAATAGCTCTCGTGTCTGTTTCCAGCAAGTACAGTGTATTGGAGTGAAGAGAAGCTACTGTTCTTGTCAGTTTCCTAAGCAGAGTTGAACTAGATATGGACCGTGTTTAGGAAGCACAGTTCTTTTTTCTGAGCAAGCTCACTCTTCTGGTCTTGTAGGAAACACAGTAGATTAGAAGAGTGCTCTTTTCTCAAAAGTAGAGTTTGTTTCTTGTAAGGCGTGCTAGTGTTTGTTTTCTGTGGCTAGAGTTTTCTTGGCTGGCCCACAGTCAGGTCAATTCTCTCTCACCTGCCAGTCCCACAGCCACTCAGACCCAAACAAGTAAACACAGAGACTTTTATTCGTTACAAACTTTATGGCCGTGGCAGGCTTCTTGCTAACTGTTCTTATATCTTAAATTAATCCATTTCCATTAATCTATACCTTGCCACATGGCTCCTGGCTTACCGGCATCTTCACATGCTGTTTGTCATCGTGGCGGCTGGCAGTGTCTCTCTGACTCAGCCTTCCACTCCCCTGTTTTACTCTCCTTCTTGTCCCGCCTACACTTCCTGCCTAGCCAATGGCCAATCAGTGTTTTATTTATTGACTAATTAGCAACACATTTGCCATACAGAACATCCACAACACTTCCCTTTTTTTAAAAAAAAAAAAGAAGGTTTTAACCTTAACGAAGTAAAATTAAATATAATTTGGGAATTTGGGCGTAGCCTTTACTACTTCCTGCTGGATGGGGGCGCTGTATCTTATGGGGATTCAAAGAAAATTTTAGAATTATGGAACTGTCCATGAGGCTGTATCATCTGTGCCAGTTGCTTGAAACCATTCTGGATATTGGATTATCTGTGCCATGGTGTCTTCAAAGACCTTTGAGGGGGTCTTGGCTGGTCAAACCTGATGTATCTTAATCTGGAACAAATCCATAGCCTTTGGCTTTCTGTGGGAACAAAAGCAGAGTCTACTTTCCAAAGCAACATATCCTTATATCCAAATTTTGAAGTCAAGGTGTCTTTAAAATATACATTTTGGCATAACTCAACAGCTTTTACAATCAAATGTATTTCTGCAGTTAAAAGTCCCAAAGACAACACAGTCCAGATTCTCTCTTTAATATTCTTCTATACGTGGCTTATTTTTTATACTATCTTTACTGTCTCTTTAAAGACTTTATTTTTTAAAACTATGTTTTTGTTTCTATAACTCTATATATCACTTTTTTTGTCTCTTTCAAGCCTATGTATCTTTTACACACATTGTAAACTATTACATCTGAATCTGTCTTATTGTGAATCTATTGCCTTAAATTGCAGCAGCTGTGGCTACTGGCTTTGCCCACCTCAGCTTCCCAACATGGCCACCAGTTCTGGTAACTATCATGAGTCTATGCTTTTATCCAAACAGCGTGTAGCCCAGAAACCTCTTTTTGTTTTTGTACCAACAAAGGCCAAATCCACCACACAGCTCAATGTGTCCCTTGCAGAGGCCTAATTTCCTCCATATGGCAGGTCGAGCACATGCCAGGAACCCCCAAGTAGCTCAAACAGGCAGCTGTCGCTCATTTGAGAGAGACAATTAGGAACTGTTTTTAGCTCCGTTTTAGAATCTTTTTTTTTCTCAATTTTTAGGTGGAAACTCCTGCCACCACGTTGGACGCCATTTTTAGCTAGAGTTTTCCTGCCTGGCCCACAGTCAGGACAAATCTCTCTCACCTGCCAGTCCCACAGACGCTCAGATCTGACCAAGTAAACACAGAGACTTATACTGGTTACAAACTCTATGGCTGTGGCAGGCTTCTTGCTAACTGTTTTTACAGCTTAAATTAATCCATTTCCATTAATCTATACCTTGCCACATGGCTCCTGGCTTACTGGCATCTTCACATGCTGATTCACACATCGTGGCAGCTGGCAGTGTCTCTCTGACTCAGTCTTCCACTTCCCAGCTTTACTCTCCTCCTTGTCCCTCCTCAACTTCCTGCATAGCCAATGGCCAATCAGTGTTTCATTTATTGACTAATTAGCAAAACATTTGCCATACAGAAAATCCCATAGCAGTTTCCCACTCATAAACAGAATTGAATCACATCCAGTTTCTGGTCCTATGAGCAAGAGTTGTTTTCTGGTAAGGACAGTTACTATTGCGCTCCCATTGCATTACACAGTGCATATAGCACTGGCGTCAGTTCCTTGCAAGTACAGTGTATTAGACTGAACAGAAGCTAATGTTCTGGTCAGTTTCCTAAGCAAACATGAACTAGATATGGCCGTATGTTTAGGAAGCACAGTTCTTTTGTTCTGAGCAAGCTCACTCTTCTGGCCCTATAGGAAACAGAGTTGAGTAGAAGAATGATCTTTTCTCAAAAGCAAAGTGTTTTTCTTATAAGGCAGGCTAGTGTTTGTTTCCCATTCATAAACGGAGTTGAATCATATGAAGATACTGGTCCTATGAGCAAGAGTTTTTTTTCTGGTAAGGAAAGTCACTATTGCGCTCCAATTGCCACACACAGTGAAAATAGCACTCTCGTCTGTTCCCAGCAAGTACAGTGTATTGGACTGAAGAGAAGCTACTGTTCTTGTCAGTTTTCTAAGCAGAGTTGAACTGGATGTGGCCCTTGTGTGTAGAAACACAGTTTTTTTTTTGTTTTGAGCAAGCTCACTCTTCTGGCCCTACAGGTCCCAGTAGAGTAGAAGAGTGCTCTTTTTTCAAAAGCAGAGTGTGTTTCTCGTAAGGCAAGGTAGTGTTTGTTTCCCATTCATAAACGGAGTTGAATCACATGCAGTTTCTTGTCCTACGAGTAGAGTTGTGTTCTGGTAAGGAAAGTCACTATTGCGCTCCCTTACCATACACAGAACAAATAGCCCTCGCGTCTGTTCCCAGCAAGTACAGTGTATTGGAATGAAGAGAAGCTTCTGTTCTTGTCATTTTCCTAAGCAGAGTTGAACCAGATATGGCTCGTGTGTGTAGTAAGTACAATTCTTCTGTTCTGAACATGCTCACTGATTTGGCCCTATTGGAAACACAGTAGAATAGAAGAGTGCTCTTTTCTCAAAAGCAGAGTGTGTTTCTTGTAAGGCGAGCTAGTGTTTGTTTCCCATTCATAAATAGAAATGCGTCACAGGCAGTTTCTGGATATACAAGGAAGAGTTGATTTCTGGTAAGGAAAGTCCCTATTGTGCTTCCATTGCCATACAGAGTACAAATAGCACTTGCGTTTGTTCCCAGCATGTACAGTGTATTGGACTGAAGAGAAACTATTTTTCTTGTCAGGTTCCTAAGCAGAGTTGAACTAGATATGGCCCATATGTGTAGGAAGCAAAGTTCTTTTGTTCTGAGAAAGCTCACTGTTCTGGTCCTATAGGAAACACAGTAGAGTAGGTGAGTGGTTTTTTTCAAATGCAGAGTGTGTTTCTTGGAAGGGGAGCTAGTGTTTTTTGCCATTCATAAACGGAGTTGAATCACATGCGGTTTCTAGTCGTACAAGCTAGAGTTGTTTTCTTGTCAGGAAAGTCTCTATTGTCTTCCCATTGCCATATACAGTGCCAATAGCACTCGCTCTGTTCCCAACAAGCACAGTGTATTGGACTGAAGAGAAGCTACTGTTCTGGTCAGTTTCCAAGGCAGTGTTGAAATAGATATGGCCCGTGTGTGTAGGAAGCACAGTTCTTTCGTTCTGAGCAAGCTCACTTTTCTAGCACTCCTGGAAAAACAGTAGAGTAGAAGAGTGCTATTTTCTCAAAAGCAGAGTGTGTTTCTGGTAAGGCGAACAGGTGTTTGTTTCCCATTCATAAACGGAGTTGAATCACATGCGTTTTCTCATCCTACCAGCAAGAGTTGTTTTCTGGTAAGGAAATTCACTTTTCGCTCCCATTGCCATACACAGTGCAAATAGCACTCGTGTTTGTTACAAGCAAGTACAGTGTATTGGACTGAAGAGAAGCTGCTCTTCTTGTCAGTTTCCTCAGCAGATTTGAACAAGATATATCCCATGTGTGTAGTAAGCACAGTTATTTCGCTCTGAGCAAGCTCACTCTTCTGGCCCTATAGGAAACACAGTAGAATAGAAGAGTGCTCTTTTCTCAAAAGCAGAGTGTGTTTCTTGTTAGATGAGCTAGTGTTTGTTTCCCATTCATAAACAGAGTTGAATCACATGCAGTTTCTGGTCCTAGGAGCAATAGATGTTTTCTGATAAGGAAAGTCACTATTGCGCTCCCATTTCCATACACAATACAAATAGCACTCGTGTCTGTTCTCAGCAAGTACAATGCATTTGACTGAAGAGAAGATAGTATTCTTGTCAGTTTCCTAAGCAGAGTTGGATGAGATATGGCCAGTGTGTAGAAAGCACAGTTCTTTTGTTCTGTGCTAGCTCACTGTTCTGGCCCTATAGAAACAGAGTAGAGTAGAAGAGTGCTCCTTTCTCAAAAGCAGAGTGTGTTTCTTGTAAGGTGAGCTATTGTTTGATTCCCATTATAAAAGGAGTTGAATCACATGCAGTTTCTGGTCCTATGAGCAAGATTTGTTTTCTGGTAAGGAAAGTCACTATTGTGCCTCCATTGCCATACAGAGTGCAAATAGTACTTGCATCCTTTTCACCAAGTACAGTGTATTGGACTTAAGAGAAGCTACTCTTCTTGTCAGTTTCCTAAGCAGAGTTGAACTAGATATGGACCCTGTGTGTAGGAAGCACAGTTCTTTTGTTCTGATCAAGCTCACTGTTCTGGCTGTATGGAAATACAGTAGAGTAGAAGAGTGGTCTTTCCACAAAAGCAGGGTGTGTTTCTTTTAAGGCGAACTAGTGTTTGTTTCCCATTCCTAAAAGGAGTTGAATCACATGCAGTTTCTGGTCCTACAAGCAAGAGTTGTTTTCTGGTAAAGAAAGTCACTATTGTGCTCCCATTGCCATACACTGTGCAAATAGATATCGCGTCTGTTCCAGCAAGTACAGTGTATTAGACGGAAGATAATCTTCTGTTCTTGTCTGTTTCCTAAGCAGAGCTGATGTAGACTTGGCCAATGTGTGTAGGAAGCACAGTTCTTTTGTTCTGTGTAAGCTCACTGTTCTGGCCCTATAGGAAACACAGTAGAGTGGAAGAATGCTCTTTTCTCCAAGGTAGAGTGTGTTTCTTGTAAGACGACCTAGTGTATGTTTCCCTTACATAAACGGAGTTGAATCACATGCAGTTTCTGCTCCTACGAGCAAGAGTTGTTTTCTGGTAATGAAAGTCACTATTGTGCTCCCATTGCCATATACAGTGCAAAGAGGTCTTGCATCTGTTCACAGCAAGTACAGTTTATTGGACTGAGGAGAAGCTCCTGTTCTTATCATTTTCCTAAGCAGAGTTGACAGAGATATGTCCCGTGTGTGTAGGAAGCACAGTTCTTTTGTTTTGAGCCAGCTCTCTGTTTTGGCCCTATAGGAAACACATTAGAGTAGAAGAGTGCTCTACTACAAAAAAACAGTAGAATGGAAGAGTGCTCTTTTCTCAAAAGTACAGTGTGTTTCTTCTGAGGTGAGCTAGTATTTGTTTCCCATTCATGAATGGAGGTGAATCACATGCAGTTTTCGTTCCTACCAGAAAGAGTTGTTTTCTGGTAAGGAAAGACACTATTGTACTCCCATTGCCATACAAAGTGTGAAGATCCCTCCAGTCTGTTCCCAGCAAGTACAGTGTATTGGACTGAGAGGAATCTACTGTTCTTGTCCGTTTTCTAAGCAGAGCTGAACTAGATATGGCCCGTATGTGTAGGAAGCACAGTTCTTTTTTTTTTTTTTTTTGTTTTTTTTCGAGACAGGGTTTCTCTGTGTAACTTTGTGCCTTTCCTGGGACTCACTTGGTAGTCCAGGCTGGCCTCGAACTCACAGAGATCCGCCTGGCTCTGCCTCCCGAGTGCTGGGATTAAAGGCGTGCGCCACCACCGCCCGGCCACAGTTCTTTTATTCTGTGAAATCTCACTGTTCTGGCCCCATAGGAAACAGAGTAGAGTAGAAGAGTGCTCTTTTTCAAAAGCAGAGTGTGTTTCTTTTAAGGCGAGCTAGTGTTTGTTTCCCATTCATATACAGAGTTGTATCACATGCAGTATTATCGTCTACGAGCAAGAGAATTCTTTTCTGGTAAGGTAAGTTATTATTGTGCTCCCATTGCCATACACAGTGCAGATCGCACAGGCGTCTTTTCCCAGCAAGTACAGTGTATTGTGTAGATGTAACCAACCTTCTTATTAAATAAGAAACACAGAACCAATGCAAAGAAGAAAGCCAAGAGGTCAGAGCTAAGAGCTAAAACCTTACCCTTCCTCCTGCAGTGGTCCTACCTCTCCGAACTCACTACCCCTGTGTTAATGTCTTTATATAGTGTTCCTGTTCTGCCTTCTCATTAGTTGTAAACCCAACCACATGACCGCCTCGTCATGGCCTGTCTGGATAGGCCTCCAGGTTTTCCTTGCTTGGTATTGAGATTAAAGGCATGTGTGTCCAATAATGGCTGTATCCCTGAACACACAGAGACTTACCCAGCTCTGCATACCAAGTGCTGGGATTACAAGTATACGCCACCACTGCCCTGCTTTCCTATGGCTTGCTAATAGCTCTGACTCCTGGGCAACTTTATTTATTAACATACAAATAACATTTAATACAAATAAAATTTCACCATATTTCCCCTTTTCTATTTTAATGAAAAGGAAAAAAGAAAAAGCTTATAACTAATATAAGAAAAACTATATACAAAAGTACAATAACTATATACAATATATACAAGTAATAAATACCTAAACAATGTCTAGTTCATTTGTATTTGACAAATTCAGAGAAAATAATTCCATTATCTATTCTATTGTATCTAATTCACTTTCTATTGTCAACTATAACTAACTAATCTTCAACTCCCTCAGAGACCCAAAGAGGAAATAGTATTAGCTAACAGGAAGTATATGCAAGCAACTTCCAAAAACTTGTATGTTGACAGAAACAGCCAGCTGCCTGGACAATCATCTGAGGTTTCTCCGCAGTGTTGGGGCATCATCTTCAGCCTATAGGCTTAGCGTATCTGACAGACTCATTTGTGAAGTAGAATGTACACAAGGTCAACAGTTCAACCTCACATTGGGTGAGAGCAGTCTATATACCAGAAATACCTGAATTCCACTAGTTTCATGTCATGATTCAGGATTTTAAATTCTGGAAATTGTTGATGTTTTTTGAATTCAGCTGTCCATTCTTCTTGGCAATGTGTGTATGTGGCTTCATTTCAGCATCCCGTTCTTCTCTACATCCCTCTATTAAATGCCATTCTTCTGTTGAGAGGTGTGAGCTTAATTACTCTTCAAGAATAACTGTTTCAGCTACCTCCCCATTGCACATCAGAAGCCATCGGCCCACTGCCTGTTCAGCTGCCTTCGAAGAAAAGGGCACTGTACCTTTCCCGGATTACGAAGGCCACTTCAGGGATGGTGCCATATTGTCCTGGCCTCAGAAGATGCCTTTTAATAAAGCCATAACCACTCTTGTTTTGACAAGAATCAGTAGTCCTTTGTTTCGTGTCTTGTCTGTCCTGTTTGTCAACAGTTGATTCGAGGATACTTTGTTGTCCAGTGGCTAACTTTTGCTACAATGAAAGTTAACTCCAATTACAGTTTTTTCAATGCCCATATTTTCTCTGAAGTAGATTGGTACTGTCACGAGCCGACATGTCTCATAGTCATAACAAAAAAGAAAATTTTTCTAAGTTATTAAAACATTTTAAATGCCATATTCTGTAGATCTCTGAAGGGTTTGAAGATAACCTGTCTATTTAAAATATATCTACTCAATCTTGAAAACATACCTAATATAACTACAAGTTCTATTATAATGTCTAACTACTAACTTTCATTTCTTTATATCCTAATAGTTGGTAATAACAACATTCAAGGATTAGAAAATTGCATTACATTGTTAAATGAACGGTACAGTTAGAAATATACATATAGCATTTTCTAATAATATCAATTTCAATATATATAATTTGTATACAATATAAAACAATCCAATCCAATTTAAAGTATTTACATTTTTTTCTTTCTTTCTTTCTTTCTTTCTTTCTTTCTTTCTTTCTTTCTTTCTTTCTTTCTTTCTTTCTTCCTTTCTTTCTTTCTCTTTTTTTTAAATAAGAACCTTAAATCTAATCTCCTTTGCATCCCTTTTCCTCACCCTTTACAACAACTTGTAACCAACCCCCCTAATCAATGAAAATTATCCCAGACCCAAAACCCATTAAAAGACCTAAAGACCAAAAAAACCAACTACCTTACACCACCTCTTTAGGAATGTGGGCGTCATATTCTTGAAATTGCTTCCTGCTGGGTATGGGCGAAGTTATTTTTATCCTGAAAGAAAAATTTTAGGTTAATTGTCAAATTCTAGGAAAGGTAACTATATCCTTCGTTATCCAGTCTGTGTATAATGCCAAAGTTCAGGGTTTATCTCAAATCCTTATTCAAGCAGTCTTTGAGACTGGATCATCTCAGCTAGTGCTCTCAAAATTGCTCTGAGCACTTTGTTCTTCAAAGCTGATCTGTAGATGATGTTTGTCAGCTTAGTGATGTTATTATTGTCCACGTGGAATTGTTGTTGTTGTGGGGCTTCATCTTCTTCCTGGAGACTTCAGTTGATGTTAGACCTGACCGTGATTTCCTGCAAAAAACTGATAAGAGACTCGAACACAAAGACTATATATGTGGCTTTTTAGAATTAGTTAGTACTCTATATGACCATTTATATCTTAACAAAGTTTAAAATGTATATATATCTATATATATATATATATTAATCTTGTAAATTTTGATATAAATTTCATACTTTAAGAAAAGTTTAAAGAATCAGAATAGAATCAAAGAGTTGAGATTAGTAATAGAATAGTCCCTTAATTAATTTGGCTTTTCTCCTGTCCCATAGCAGAAGATGACACTTTTCCTTTGGCATGATACAGGGAGTCTGTATTTTCCTTTTAACAACATGCTTGAGTTTAAAGAAGGAGCGAGCCATTCTCCAACTCCAAAGTCAGCTTTAAATTTTAATTGAACTGGGACTATTAGAAGTTAAATAGTGTTAAATCTTTAAAGAAAAGCAGAAACAAACATTTAGGAAGACATAAAATTTTTTAGATAACATACCCATACGCCATTTCACTCTGTTTCTTAGGATAGACGATTTGTCCCTTTTCTTCAGTTGTCTCATTTGTCCAATGTTCTTCAAATTCCTTAACCTTCATTCTCCTAAAAGACAAAAACAAAAACCTTTCCCCAAGGTTTTTTGGGCATGTTCCTTTTTGGCAAGTTACTATCTGATTAAATGAAAAGATATATGTTACTGGTGTAAGTTAGTTTAAATTGGATGTTCATGATAGTTGATGAACTATCACCTCCTCTGATTAAGAGGTCTCTCTTGTTCAAATCGAACCTTTATTAATTTTGATAGTACCCACAGCTTATCTTCTCCTGTAGAAATAAAAGCAAAACCTCGTCCCCAATGTAATACATATCCTGGTTTCCATTCTGAGGTCAGCACATCCTTAAAGTATATAGGTTGATTTAATTCTGTAGTTTTTTTCTATTATCCAATGTCTCTCTGCAGCTGTTGTTTCTTTCTCATTGGCATTGAGAAAATTCAAAGTTAATAGAGCATTATGTAGTCTATTTCTGGGTTTTTTTGTTACTCCTTTCTGTATATTTAGCATATCCTTTAGAGTTCTGTTTGATCTTTCTATAACTGCTTGACCTGTAGGATTATGTGGTATACCTGTAATATGGTTTATATTATAATAAGCAAAAAACTCTTTCATTTTAACAGAGACATATGATGGAGCATTATCAGTTTTGATTTGTGCAGGTATACCCATAATGGCCATAACTTCTAGCAAATGAGTGATTACAGAATCAGCTTTTTCAGAACTCAAAGCAGTTGCCCATTGAAATCCTGAATAAGCATCAATAGTGTGGTGTACATATTTCAATTTTCCAAATTCTGCAAAGTGAAACACGTCCATCTGCCAGATTTCATTCCTCTGAGTACCCTTTGGGTTACATCCTGCTGGTAATGGCGTTTGATTGTAGAAGGAACAAGTAGGACATTTCTTTACTATTTCTTTGGCTTGTTGCCAGGTTATGGAAAAATCCTTTTTTAGACCTTTACTATTTACATGATGTTTTTATGAAATTCTGAGGCCTCCAGCACATTTCCTATCAATAATTTATCAATCTCATCATTGCCTTGTGCTAGAGGGCCTGGCAGACCAGTATGGGATCGAATGTGAGTTATATATAAAGGATGACTCCTTTTTCTGATTGTATTTTGTAATTGAATAAATAATGAAGTTAATTCTGAAGTATTGTGGATAAATTCTGCGGTCTCAATATGTAATACTACTCTTTCAGCATACTGAGAGTCAGTTACTACATTGAGAGGTTCTGAAAAATCCATTAATACCAACAGAATAGCATACAATTCTGATTTTTGAACTGAATTATAAGGACTTTGAACCACTTTACTTAAATTTTCTGATTTGTAACCTGCCTTTCCTTGTTTGTTGGCATCGGTATAAAATGTACAAACTCCAGATATGAGTTTTTTTCATCACAATTCGAGGCAAGATCCAATCAGCTCTCTTTATAAGATCAATTCTATTGCTTTTGGGATATTTGCTGTTAATTTCTCCCAAAAAATTACTACAAGCTTTTTGCCAAGCTTCATTTTCTATCCATAATTTTTCAATATCCTCCTTAGTTAAAGGTACAAAAATTTCTGCTGTGTCTATTCCTGCTAACTGACGAAGTCTCAATTTTCCTTTCCAAATCAAGTCAGAGATTTTTTCTACATAAGTTTTTAATTTTTTATTTGGTTTATTTGGTAAAAATATCCATTCTAATATAATATCTTCCCTTTGCATTTATATTCCTGTTGGAGAATGCCTAGAAGGTAAAATAACCAAAATGCAATCCAGCTTTGGATCAATACGATCTACGTGCCCTTCATGTACTTTCTTTTCTACCAAGGCCAATTCTTTCTCAGCTTCAGGTGATAATTCTCTTGGACTGTTCAAGTTCTTATCACTTTCTAAGGTTTTAGACAAATTATTCAGTTCATCATTTTTTACCCCAACAATAGTTCTTAGATGAGAAATGTCTCCAAATAATCTTTGAAAGTCATTAAGAGTCTGTAGTCTATCTCTCCTAATTTGCACCTTTTGAGGTCTAATTTTTTGAAGTTCTATTTTATATCCTAAATAATTAATAGAATCTCCTCTTTGTATCTTTTCAGGGGCAATTTGTAAACTCCAGCAAGGCAAAATTTTCTTTACTTCTTCAAACATTCTTTCTAAAGTATCTGCATTTGAGTCAGCTAACAAAATATCATCCATATAATGATAAATTATAGATTTAGGAAATTTTTTACGTACCACTTCTAATGGCTGTTTTACAAAATATTGGCACAAAGTTGGGCTATTCAACATTCACTGTGGGAGAACCCTCCATTGAAATCTTTTAACCGGTTGAGAATTATTATAAGTAGACACTGTGAAAGCAAATCTTTCTCTGTCTTTTTCTTGTAACGGTATTGAAAAGAAACAGTCTTTTAAATCAATAACTATGAGAGGCCATCCTTTTGGTAACAGAGTAGGCAAAGGAATTCCAGATTGTAAAGATCCCATTGGCTGAATTACTTTGTTAATTGCTCTAAGGTCTGTTACCATTCTCCATTTACCAGATTTCTTTTTAACAACAAATACAGGAGAATTCCAAGGGCTGGTTGATTCTTCAATATGATGAGCATTTAACTGTTCTTCCACCAGCTCTTGTAAAGCCTGGAGTTTCTCTGTTGTTAAAGGCCATTGCTGAACCCATACAGGCTTATCTGTTGACCATTTTAAAGGTAGAGCTGTTGGTGTTTTTGGAAAATTATCAGTTGTGCCCTGTTCTCGTATGACATGGATGGCTGGTGAGCACTCATTAGAATAATATCTTTAATATTTCTCTCAGAAACATGTACTAATTTATGATTTGTTTCTGAGATTGGAGGGATATTAATCTGAGTATTCCATTGTTGTAACAAATCTCGACCCCACAGGTTCATAGCTATGTTAGACATATATGGTTTTAATTTTCCTTTCTGTCCTTCTGGACCTATACATTCAAGCCATCTTGCACTTTGTTTCACTCGAGATAATGTCCCCCAATTCCTAACAGTTGCACGTTTACCTCCTAAAGAGACCAAGTTAGATGGCAAAATTCTGGTGCAATTATGGTAATGTCAGCACCTGTGTCTACCAGACCAGACAACAAAACACCATTTATTTTTATTGTTAGTTTTGGTCTCTGTTCATTAATAGAAGTTTGCCAAAAAATTTTCTTTATGTTTTTTCCTGAATTTCCTATTTTCTCTGTTTCATCATCTCGACTAACATGATTTATTCCTATAGACATTTGGTTATTTAGTTGCTTTGAGTAGGGGTTTCCTCTACAACTGCAGGAAAGGTTTGAACTGCATTTACTGTGGGGGCCTGCCTGAGGCCCCTCTGGGAGTTTCCCAAAGCTCGAGGCAGAGGATTACCCTGTCTGTCCCTTGTTGATCTACATTCGTTGGTCCAGTGTTTTCCCTTACCACACCTTCTGCATACTCCAGAAGGAAGGGGCATTCTGTTGCCAGTGTTCCTTGAAGAAACATTATTTCTAGGAATGACCTGTTTACAATCCCTTTTCAAATGTCCTTGCTTTCCACATCCAAAACATCTAACATTGCTCAAACCTTTTGAAATTGCTTTTCCTACCCACATATCATCATGGTCATAAGCCTCAACATTAACTGTATCTCTAATCCAATCTTCCAAAGGTGCAGATCTTGCCTTTAATGGCCTGATTATCCTTTTGCATGCTGCATTTGCATTCTCAAAGGCCAAAGATTCAATTATTATCTGACTAGCCTCTGAATTCGGGACCATTTTCTGTACTGCTGAAGTCAATCTTTGTAAGAAATCTGTGAAAGATTCTTTTGGGCCCTGTATAACCTTTGTAAATGACTCAGTTTTTTTCCTGGTTCTTCAACTCGTGTCCCATGCATTCAAAGCTGCCGTTCAACATAGAACTAGGGTTTGGACATCATATAAACTTTGTGTTTCTACTGAAGCATATTGGCCTTCTCCAATAAGCTGATCCTGACAGACTTGTATTCCGCTATCCCTCCATTGTTTTTCTACATTTTTAGCCTCATTATCGAACCACATTTTCCACTGGAGATGTTGTCCAGGTTCAAGAACAGCCTGTGCCAATTCCTGCCAGTCTTTTGGTATAATCCTATTACTAGTTGACCCGTTGTTTAACATTTGCTTTACATATGGGGACTTCATGCCATAAAATGCTAATGCCTCCTTAAATCTTCGTAAGTCTAACATTTTAATTGGAGCCCAAGCATTTTGTTTATTCTCTTCATCAGGTAGCTGCTGTACCGCTACCGGATAAATTAAGGGTGATTGTGTGAAAACTGGCTTTCTTTCTGTAACCTTATGATTCAATTTTGAAACAACTTCACTGTTTATTTCTTCTGTCTGAGTTTGAATTTCTCTATAATTCATTTTTACCAGTTTAATAGGTTTTTCTAAGACTGTTATCCTGGCACTTAAATTGACTATCTTTTTAAATAGTAAAATGAGGATAAGAAAAGTAATAAACTGAATAATTCGATCAACATTAACCTTTTCATATAGTTGTTCCATTGTCAGAGTGCCTAAAATTTTAAAGAAAGTCCAATTTTCTTCCAATGCACACATAAAGCCCATTTTTTTTAATGTAGAAAAAAAATTCTCTTTTAAATAGGTATGTTAATTGACATACCAAGTCTGGGTAGAACAGTAGAATCCCAGGGAATTTCAAAACAGCTTCCTGGTGTTCGAGGTGTGAATCCAGAGAGAGAGAGAAAGAGAGAGAGAGAGAGAGAGAGAGAGAGAGAGAGAGAGAGAGAAAGAAAGAGTAGCCGCTTGAGCCGAGTCAAGCCTTGGCTTTACGGGTATGGGCCCTATTCGGCAGGGCAGGCCTAAGTTGTTTGTAGCAGTTGCAAGTAACTCCAGCTGCGGGTCGGTCAGGCCTGGGCCCGAGCTAGGCAGCCGGGCTGCCCAGGCCGGAAACCGGACCTGCCACCAAGCCAAGCCAAGCGGTTTTTAATGGATTCTTGTCACGTTTGGCGCCAAATGTAGATGTAACCAACCTTATTAAATAAGAGACACAGAACCAATGCAAAGAAGAAAGCCAAGAGGTCAGAGCTAAGAGCTAAAACCTTACCCTTCCTCCTGCAGTGGTCCTACCTCTCCGAACTCACTACCCCTGTGTTAATGTCTTTATATAGTGTTCCTGTTCTGCCTTCTCATTGGTTGTAAACCCAACCACATGACTGCCTCGTCACGTCCTGTCTGGATAGGCCTCCAGGTTTTCCTTGCTCAACCACATGACTGCCTCGTCACGGCCTGTCTGGATAGGCCTCCAGGTTTTCCTTGCTTGGTACTGAGATTAAAGGCATGTGTGTACAATAATGGCTGTATCCCTGAACACACAGAGACGTACCCAGCTCTGCATACCAAGTGCTGGGATTACAAGTGTATGCCACCACTGCCCTGCTTTCCTATGGCTTGCTAATAGCTCTGACCCCCGAGCAACTTTATTTATTAACATACAAATAACATTTTAATACAAATAAAATATCACCATAATATTGGACTGAAGAGAAACTACCATTTTTGTCAGTTTTCTAAGCAGAATTGAACTAGATATGGCCCTTGTGTGTATAAGCACATTTCTTTTGTTCTGAGCAAGCTCACTGTTCTGGACCTTCATGAAACACAGTAGAGTACTAGAGTGCTCTTTTATCAAAAGCAGAGTGTGTTTCCTGTAAGGCGAGCTAATGTTTTTTTCCCATTCCTAAAAGGAGTTGAATCATTCACAGATTTTCGTTCTATGAGCAAGAGTTGTTTTCTGGTAAGGAAATTCACTATTGCACTCCCATTGCCATACACAGTACAAATAGCACTCGCATATGTTCCCAACAAGTACAGTGTATTGGACTGAAGAGAAGCTACTGTTCTTGTCAGGATCCTAAGCAGAGTTGAACTACTTATGGCCCGTGTGTGTGGGAAGCACAATTTTTTTGTTCTGAGCAAGCTCTCTCTTTTGGCACCAAAGGAAACAGAGTAGAGTAGAAGAGTGCTCTTTTCTCAAAAGCAGAATGTGTTTTTTGTAAGGCGGGCTAGTGTTTGTTTCCCATTCATAAACGGAGTTGAATCTCATGCACTTTATGGTCCTACAAGCAAGAGTTGTTTTCTGGTAAGAAAAGAAACTGTAGCGCTCCCTTTGCCATACACAGTGCAAATGGCACTCGCGTCTGTTCCCTGCAAGTACAGTGTATTGGACTGAAGAGAAAATACCGTTCTTGTCAGTTTCCTAAGCAGAGTTGAACTAGATATGGCCCGTGAGTGTATTAAGCACAGTTCTTTTGTTCTGAGCAAACTCACTTTTCTGTCCCTCTAGGAAACACAGTAGAAAAGAAGAGTGCTGTTTTCTCAAAAGCAGAGTATGTTTTTGTAAGTGGAGCTAGTGCTTGTTTCCCATTCATTAGCAGAGCTGAATCACATAAAGTTTCTAGTCCTACTAGCAAGAGTTGTTTTCTGGTAAGGAAAACCATTATTGCGCTCTCATTGCCATACACAGTGCAAACAGCAGTCACTTCTGTTCCCAGCAAGAACAGTGTTGTGGACTGAAGAGAAAGAAGCTACTGTTCTTGTCCATTTCCTAAGAAGAATTAAACTAGATATGGCCCGTTTGTGTTGGAAGAACAGTTCTTTGCTCTGAGCAAGCTCACTCTTCTGGCCCTATAGGAAACACAGTAGTGTAGAAGAGTGCTCTTTTGTCAAAAGCAGAGTGTGTTTCTTGCAAGGCGAGCTAGTGTTTGTTTCCCAATCATAAACGGAGTTGAATCACATGCAATTTCTGGTCCTAAGAGCAAGAGTTGTTTTCTGGTAAGAAAAGACACTGTTGCACTCCCTTTGCCATACACAGTACAAAGAGCACTCGCGTCTGTTCCCAGCAAGTACAGTGTATTGGACTGAAGAGAAGCTACTGTTCTTGTCAGTTTCCTAAGCAGAGTTGAACTAGATATGGTCCGTGTGTGTAGGAAGCACAGTTCTTTTGTTGTAGGCAAGCAAACTGTTCTGGCCCTATAGGAATCACAGTAGAGTAGAAGAGTGCTCTTTTCTCAAAAGCAGAGTGTGTTTCCTGTAAGGCGAGCTAGTGTTTGTTTCCCATTCATAAACAAAGTTGAATCACATACAGTTTCTGGTCCTTCCAGCAAGAGTAGTTTTCTTGGATGGAAAGTCACTATTGTGCTCACTTTGACATATGCAGTGCAAATAGCATTCGTGTCTGTTGCCAGCAAGTACAGTGTATTGGACTGAAGAGAAGATACTCTTCTTGTTAGTTTCCTCTGCAAATTTGAACAAGATATGGCCCATGTGTATAGGAAGCATAATTCTTTCGTTCTGAGCAATTTCACTTTTCTGTCCCTCTAGGAAACACTGTAGAGTAGAAGAGTGTTTTTTTCTCAAAAGTAGAGTGTGCTTTATGTAAGGCGAGCTAGTGTTTGTTTCCCATTCATAAATGGAGTTTAATCACATGCAGGTTCTGGTCCTATGTGCAAGAGTTGTTTTCTGGTAAGGAAAGTCACTATTGCACTCCCATTTCCACAAACAGTGCAAATAGCACTCACCTCTGTTCCCAGCAAGTACAGTGTATTGGACTGAAGAGAAGCCACTGTTCTTGTCAGTTTCCTAAGCAATGTTTAACTAGATATGTCCCATGTGTGTAGGAAGCACAGTTCTTTTGTGGTAGGCAAGCAAGTGTTCTGGCCCTATAGGAAACACAGTAGAGTAGTAGAGTGCTCTTTTCTCAAAAGCAGAATGTGTTTCTTGTAAGGCGAGCTAGTGTTTGTTTCCTATTAAAAAACGGAGTTGAATCACATGCAGTTTCTGGTCCTACGAGCAAGAGTTGTTTTCTGGTAATGAAAGTCACTATTGCACTCCCTTTGCCATACACATTGCAAATAGATCTCGCTTCTGTTCCCAGCAAGTACAGTGTATTGGACTGAAGAGAAGCTACTGATTTTCTCAGTTTCCTAAGCAGAGTTGAACTAGATAAAGCCCGTGTGTGTAGGAAGCATAGTTCTTTTGTTCTGAGCAAGCTAACTTTTCTGTACCTATGGAAACACATTATAGTAGAAGAGTGCTCTTTTCTCAAAAGAAGAGTGTGTTTCTTGTTAGGCGAGCTAGTTTTTGTTTCCCATTCATTAATGGAGTTGAATCACATGCAGTTTCTGGTCCTACAAGCAAGAGTTGTTTTCTGGTAAGGAAAGTCACTATTGTGCTCCCATTGCCATACACAGTACAAATAGCACTAGCGTTTATTCCCAGCAAGTACAGTGTATTGGACTGAAGTGAAGCTACTGTTCTTGTCAGTTTCCTAAGCAGAGTTGAACTAGATATGGCCCGTTTGTGTAGGAAGCACAGTTCTTTTGTTCTGAGCAAGCTCACTTAATTAAATGTCAATATTTAGGAATTGCCACAGGGGCAGGCATGATTTTATTTACAGCTCTAGGATCTTGTAATAGCCGCCATTTTCCTGACTTCTTGTAGAGGCCAGTTGGGATCTCAGTATTCTTGTGAAATTATATATATGTCCAGAACCAGAATCCAGTAATCTTTCAATCTCAATCCCATATAATTTTATTTTTAATTTAGGCTGTTTATTATTGATAACTGTTTGTCAAATCACCTTTTCTCCTGTACTTCCAAAGCCTCCAGTTCTGTATATAGGCACCATTTTGCATTTACAATATGAAAGCAATAATAATTGAGGAGTTCTATCACCAGCCTCTATTTCCATGGTCCTTTTTACATATGCCAATTATAAAAGCATTAAATACAATCTCTATAGGATTTGAAGAGGTAACTTTTGGCAATACTCTGGAGTATTTTTATAAAATCTTCAAGTAACACATTAGCACAAATAGCCAATTATTAACAATGTGGATCAAGCAATTTACCTATATTTTATTTACTGGAAAAATAATTTTGTAACCTCTTTATCAGTAAGAGATTATTTTTATGGGTTTATCTTAGCAACAATATTTAATAAGCTAACAACTCAACGCATTTCAGGTGGTTTTTTTTGTTTGTTTGTTTTTTTGTTTTTTGTTTTTTGTTTTTCGAGACAGGGTTTCTCTGTGTAGCTTTGCGCCTTTCCTGGAACTCACTTGGTAGCTCAGGCTGGCCTCAAACTCACAGAGATCTGCCTGGCTCTGCCTCCCGAGTGCTGGGATTAAAGGCGTGCACCACCACCACCTGGCTCAGGTGTTATATTTCTATAGAATTCTAGAAAGCAGCTTAAAGAACAGAGCCAAATTTTCAGTAATGATCAACAGACAAGAGCATAATTAATATATAGTTCAAAATTATGAATTCTGTTCCTTAGTTTATCTACCATGAGAGTCAATCATTCATCTAAATGTTTATTAAGACAATGAAAAGAACAGAACATCCTTTATACAATGAATGATTAATATCCCTGGAAATTCAAAAAGCGTTGACTTAGCATTCCATGTCTTGACCGAAACCATTTTCACCAGAAGTTGGGCCTGTTTAAACTTGTAGTGCTAGTCTCTGTCCTGCCCTCTGCTTGCTTGCCTGCCCACGAGTGTGTTCCCCTCATCGGCCTCATGGCTATGCCTCCTGCCTGCATGTACCTGCCCACCTGCTGCTCCAGGCTATCTTGCACATGCCTTTGCTGCCATGCTGAGTGTTTGCCCCACACATGCGCACTCACGTTTAAACTTTCTCTTACTCCCATGAAGAGACTACCTAATAATGAGTTATTCCCACCATTAAGGGAAAAAACAAAACATTTCCCACTAAGGGATCTTAAATATTGAATTATTCCCACTCTGAGGGAAAAATGAACATTTAAACCAAATTAAGCAAACAGACAATGAAACTTCTACAACTCTTTGTAATTCAGATGCTGCCAACTCTTTGTAATTCAGGTGCTGGCAGGCAGAAAGAGCTCAGAGTTTCAGCTATCCTGAAAATTGTTAAATTGGAAAGAGCCTTTTCTTCCTCCATTACCACTGGGAAGAGGCTTTTCTCTTTCCTTCATCCTTCCTCTACAGGGCCCTAAAAATCTTTAGGCCTAGTTTAAAAATTTTTCCCCTTTTTACCGGGAAAATCTTTTTTCTTGATTAAAATTTTTCTCCCTTTTCTAATGGGAAATTTCCTTTCCTTCTCCCTTCTTTATTGGGAAGATTTCCTTTTTTATTTAAAATCTTTAGCTGTCTTGCCCTATCTTAACTTCAGTGCCCTCCTGCTTCAATAGTCCAGTTAACTGACTGTGAGCTAGCTGCACCCATTTCAATTCACCCTTATCTTTTCTTTTTTCTTTAAATTGCTGGCCAGCCTTACCTGGGTGTCCATCAGTGACATCCCTTCTTTCTTAGATCTCGGTAGGACCTCCATTTGTAGCAATAATGCCCGTGCTACCACCACCCTATTGGTGAAATTATTAAGGCCACTTCACGTAGTTAAAAGGAGATTTATTTAATGGCATAACTTACAAATTAAGTGATAGGTAGATCGTGGGGTCTGGGGAAGGTGTCTCACAGTCCAGCGGTGTTCTCTGGAGCTCTGCTTGGCCCACCTCCACCGTCCAGGGTCCCAGAACAGAGAGAGCGCTGGCCCATCCAGATCTCGAGTCTCCAGGCGCCTCCCTTGGCCCCACCTTGTAGGCATGACAGTTGCCGAAGTCTCAATGGGGGTTTGAACTTCCAGATCAAAGCTGGAATGGATACCCACTACATCTCCCCCTTTTTGTCTAAATAAGAAAGTTCTAACCTAATACAAGACTATACACAAAGGAATGGTTATCAAATATTGTCCAGGGATAATGAGGGATAATGACCTAGATAAGATGGAACTACAATCAATGTAAACAATATCAAGCAAGAAACACATAGTAAAATCCAGAGAAGAATAGAGCATAGGTAAATGGCATGTTACAAAGATCATTCCAAAAGGTGTCCAATCCTAAAGAACCTGAATCTAATACTTAATATGTTCTATCTACTAATTTGTAACTATAACTGCTAGTCTTCAATCCCATCAAAGACCTGAGAAGGAATATAATGGTACCTGAGAAATGGTAGATGGATACAAGCAACTTTCGGGAATCTTGAAAGAGTAGACCGAGACAGCTGGCAGCCTGGACAGTCACTTAATGTTTCTCAGCATTATTGGTGCATTCAAATTGGCTACAGTCCTAAAGTATCTGACAGACCATTTTCAGAAGCAGGGATTCTGAAAGACCATCTTACCCTGTCTTGGCAGAGTACAGTGGTCGCTTTCCTTGTGTCCTGTTTGTCCAGAAAGGACAGCACTGCATTTGTACTGTCAGCCGTTGAGGCAAGGGCAGTTCTTTGCCTAGTAGGCCATTTTGTGCCAAGAAGACAAACTTCCAAATGGAAATGTCTTAGAAGCCCAACATTCTCTTGGGATCAAATTGGTGCAGCCAGGAGCAATTGTGTCTCACGTCAACAGAATTCTAAGTTATTTAAATGCCATATTCTTTAGGTCTATGAAGTGTTTGAAGATTACCTGTCCATCTGACCTATGTATCTGTAAATCTGGATAACCTAACTAACGTAACTATAAAGATAACAAGCATAGGTTACTATAAATCTATAAGTCTTATCTACCAAAATAACCTAAGGACTAAGGCTTCACGTAAACAAGGTAAACAGTTTATAAGCAAATGTATGGTAAAGAACGATGACTTCAAAATTGTGACAATATACAAGATATTTATAACAGAGGTAGGAATATATAGTGCAATATGCAATATGACAATAATCTTAAATATATATCAATATACCGAATATCCTGAACAGAAGTAGAACATACATAAAGTATAACAGATACAAATTTACATTTGTATCAATATACAAATATTTCAAATAAGAGTAGAAATATATGTACATTATTAACAAATATAGTTCTGTATTTGTATCAATATACAAATTATCTTAAACAGGAATATAAAAATAGTTTACATTTGTATCAACATATAAGAATCCGTAACAGTGCAAATTACAGTGCAAATTATCTAAGGCTGCTATTTTACTAAATTTGTTTACTAGTATATACAATAATCTACCATAATATCTTATACCTATCCATTCCATTTCTTCCTTTCCCTTTTTTCTCTATCTCTTTTTTTTTTTAGAATACTGAGTCTAATATTTTCTTCCACCCCAAACCCTATAACCATCATCCATAACCCTGAGAATTATGAAACCTAAGGGAGAAGGGGCGTCGTTTTCTTAGAATTGCTTCTTGCTGTTTAGGGGTGATGTTATCTCTGTTGGGTACTGTGAGAAAGCTCAGATAGTTAAATTTCAGTTAGACTAACTGTAGGTTCTGCAGCAAGTCTTAGATTAATGGGTAAGATTGTCTGAAATTCTGGCAAGAAGTGTAGTATGATGATGATTACCATGACATCATTCTGGATTGGGTAGAGTTGCTGTTGTTGGGGCCCCATTTTCCTTCTGGAGACTTCCAAGATTGCTATTGGAGAAACTTATCTGTTATCTAAATGGAAGGTTTGTATTTAAAGAGGGCATGTAAGAAAGGATTCTGAAAAATCAAGAATAAGCATGGAGAGAATTAGAATCTAGAAGACAATGGTCCCTTTTTATTGGTTTCCTTCTGTCCCACACCAGAGAGCTCTTCTGTTATGAGACTGAAGAATCTCTCAAACTTTTCTTTTAGCAATATGCTTGGGTTTAGAGAAAGAGTGAGCCAATTCCATCTCCAAAGCCAGCTCGGCTTATAATTGAATTGGAACCACAACTTTTCTAGATTGATAGAGAGATAGATGTTAGACAGTGAGATTTTACCGTGTGTAGATTGGTACCAATAGATTCTTTCTGTCTGCTGTAAACATCCGGATATCCAAAGCCTTATGATTTTTGGAAGATGGGTATTTCCATTATCCTGGAAAGACAAAAACAGAACCCTACCCCAACCTTTGATTGTTAAATTTTTCTTCCAACTTGTAGAGATGTCACATTGGTGGATGATCTTTTACTTCTCCTCATCAAGGGTTTTTTCCTGTTCGAATCGAATTTTTATTAATTTTGTTGGTATCCATAGCTTTTCTTCTCCTGCAGAAACAAAGGCAAAACCCCTTCTCCAACATAGAACATATCCAGGTTTCCATTCTGAGGTCAGCACATCCTTAAAATAAACTGGTTGGTTTAGCTCTGGAGTTTTGTCTGTTGTCCAATGTCTCTCCGCAGCTCTTGCTCCTTTCTCATCAGCATTGAGAAAATTCAAGGTTAATAAAGCACTATGCAATCTATTTCTAGGAGTCATTGTTAACCTTTTGCTGTTTATTTAGCATATCCTTTAAATTTCGATTGGATCTTTCTATGACTGCTTGGCCTGTGGGATTGTGTGGTATACCTGTAATATGCTTTATATTGTAATAAGCAAAGAATTGTCTCATTTTCTTGGAGACATATGCTGGGGCATTGTCTGTTTAAATTTGTATAGGTATTCTCATGATGGCCATAACTTCTAATAGGTGTGTAATCACAGAATCAGCCTTTCAGAACTCATAGGAGTTGCCCATTGAAATCCTGAATAGGTGTCAATGGAATGATATACATACTTTAATCTTCCAAATTCTGCAAAATGAAACACATCCATCTGCCAAATTTCATTTCTTTGTATACCTTTTGGATTGCTCCCTGCAGGTAATGGAATTTGGTTATAGATGGA
Source organism: Peromyscus eremicus (assembly GCF_949786415.1). Classification (NCBI taxonomy): domain Eukaryota; kingdom Metazoa; phylum Chordata; class Mammalia; order Rodentia; family Cricetidae; genus Peromyscus; species Peromyscus eremicus. The sequence continues at coordinate 1,768,857 of NW_026734294.1, forward strand.
ACAAGTAGGACATTTTTTCACAATATCCTTAGCCTGTTGCCAAGTGATAGAGAAATCCTTCTTCAAACCTTTGCTCTTTACATGGTATTTCTTATGAAATTCTGAGACTTCTAGCACATTACCTATTAGTAACTGATCAGTCTCATCATTACCTTGTGCTAGAGGTCTTGGCAGACCTGTATGGGATCTGATATGTGATATATATATATATATATATATATATATATATATATATATATATATATATATATATATATATGATGTTCCCTTTTTCTGTATTACCAGGAATAAATTCAGCAGTTTCAATATGTAAAACAACTCTCTCTGCATATTGAGAGTCAGTGACTATATTGAGGGGTTCTGTGAAATCCATCAGTACCATAAGAATGCCATACAGTTCTGCCTTTTGTACAGAGCTGTATGGACTTTTTACCACTTTACTTAAGTCTCCTGATTTATATCCTGCTTTCCCTGATTTATTTGCATCAGTATAGAATGTGAGGACTCCAGAAATTGACTTTTGTCACACAGTGTGAGGAAGGACCCATTCAGTCTTCTTTATGAATTCTATTCTCTTGCTTTTGGGATAGTGGTTGTTAATCTCTCCCAAAAAGTTACTGCAGGCTCTCTGCCAGTATTCATTATCTTTCCATAGTGATGAAATTTCCTCTTTAGTTAAAGGTACTACAATTTCTGCTGGGTCCACTCCTGTCAACTGGCAAAGTCTTAGTTTACCTTTTTGAACCAAATCAGAGATCTTTTCTATATAAGTCTTTAATTTCTTATTTGGTTTACATGGTAGGAATATCCATTTCAATGTAATATCTTCCCTCTGCATCAAAATACCTGTTGGGGAATGTCTGGAGGGGAATATGACAAGAATGCATTTAAGTTCTGGATCCACATGATCCACATGTGCTATTCGAATTGTCTTTTCTACTAGAGCCAATTCCTTCTCAGCTTCGACTGATAATTTTCTTGGACTATTTAATTCTTTGTCCCCTTCTAGAGTATTAGCCAAATTTTGTAGTCCATCTTTGGGTATTCCCATGATACCCAGTAAGTTGGAAATGCTTCCTAATAACTTTTGAAAATCATTAAGAGTCTTCAATCGATCTCTCCTTAGTTGTACCTTTTGGGGTCTAATTTTTTTGTAGCTCTATCTTATATCCTAAGTAATTAATAGAATCTCCTCTTTGTATTTTTTCAGGAGCAATTTGCAGTCCTCAGCAAGGCAAAACTTTTTTTACTTCTTCAAACATGCTTTCTAATGTATCTAACTTTGGATCAACTAATAGGATATCATCCATATAGTGATAAATTATGGATTGTGGAAACTTTACACGAATTATCTCCAATGGTTTCTGCACAAAGTATTGGCACAAAGTAGGGCTGTTTAACATTTCCTGTGGGAGGACCTTCCATTGATATCTCTTGACTGGCTGAGAATTGTTATAATTAGGTACTGTGAAGGCAAATTTTTTTCTATCATTTTCTTGTAAGGGTATGGTAAGGAAACAGTCTTTTAAGCCAATAACTATTATAGGCCATTCTTTAGGTAGCAGAGAGGGCAAGGGCATCCCAGTCTGTAGGGAGCCCATTGGCTGAATTACTTTATTAACAGCTCTCAGATCTGTCAGCATTCTCCAATTACCAGACTTTTTTTTAATAACAAATACAGGAGAATTCCAAGGGCTGGTAGATTCTTCAATGTGTTGAGCATTTAACTGCTCTTGAACCAGCTGTTCTAAAGCTTGTAGCTTCTCTTTTGTCAAAGGCCATTGTCCAACCCAGACAGGTTTATTAGTTAGCCATTTTAAAGGTAAGGCAGTTGGTACTTCTGAGAGTTCAACAGCAGTCGTGCTCTGTTTGTGAACAGCCTGAATGGTTGGTGCTTGATTTTTATAACATGTCATGATATTATTCCTAGAAACATGCATTGGTCTGTATTCCTTTTCTGAAAGTGTAGGAATTTTACTCTGGGTATTCCACTGTTGTAACAGATCTCGGCCCCAAAGATTTACTGCTACATTTGCTACATATGGCTTCAGCCTTCCTCTCTGTCCTTCTGGCCCTATGCATTCAATCCATCTCGATCTCTGTTTTATCTGAGATAGGGTGCCAATCCCTAAAAGTTGGACATCTACCTCTTGAAGAGGCCAATTCGGATGCCATGATTTTGGTGTAATTATAGTCACATCTGCACCTGGGCCTACCAGGCCCTTCATAACCAGGCCATTAATTCGAATTCTAAGCTTTGGTCTTTGTTAATTTATGGAAGTCTGCCAAAATATTTGTTTTATACTGTTCTTTGTAAACTGTGATCCACCTATCAGAGCTGTTTTATCATCCATTGCAGTATCAGTTTTTACATTAGGCATTGGTTTATTCAGTTGTCCTGGAGAGGAATTTCTTCCACAGTGGCTGGGAATGTTTGCACTACATTTGATTTGGGGGCCTGCAAGAGGCCTCCTGAGGCATTTCCCACCAGTAAAGGGTTGCCTCGTATATCTATTTTTGATCTGCACTCACTGGTCCATGTCGGCCTTTGCCACACCTTCTACATAATCCGGGAGGTGGTTGGGGTCTCTTGTTTAGGCTATTTCTAAAAGGAGTATTACTTCTCGGAGTACCCCACGTACAGTTTTTACTTATATGACCTGGTGTACCACATTTAAAACATTTGGTACTACGAGGCCTTCTTTCACCTCTGGGATTTGTCTCTCCTATCCAAGCCTCATTACTGTAGTTACGAGACTCAACACCATTAGTATACTGAATCCATTCTTCCAAAGGAGCTGATCTGATCTTTAATGGTGTAAGTATTCTTCTGCATTCTACATTAGCATTGTCAAACGCCAAGTACTCAGTTAATACTTTTCTTAATTCTTTATCTGATACAGCTTTTGTTATAGCTGTGTTCAGCCTTTGTAAAAAATCGGTGAAGGGTTCATGTGGTCCCTGAAATATCTTTGTGTATACCTCAGTTGGTTTTCCAGGTTCTGGAATTTTTTCCCAAGCATTTAGAGCTGCTGTACGGCATAGGGATATTATATGCTCATCATAAATGGCTTGTACATTCCTATCAGTGAAATATCCCTCACCAAGTATTTGATCTTGGGAGATCACAAAGCCTCTGAGTTTACCTTGTTGCTCTAATTTTTTTGCCTCTTCTCTCAACCAGCTTTTCCACTGTAGCTGCTGGCTATATTCTAGAACAGCTGAAATTAACTGATGCCAGTCATCTGGGATGATTCTATGTGAGGTAGACCATGAATTTAACATCTGTTTTACGTATGTGGAGTGTATCCCATACGTAACTACTGCTTCCTTTATATTTTTAAAGTCCTTTGTTGACATTGGTTGTAATGTATATGTATTATATGGCTCAGGGTGTTTGTCATCTGCTGGCTTCTCATGGATGGTAACAGGATAAGCCATTGTATGAGAGCCATTTGGAGATGTTACAACCTCTATGGTCTTGCCCTTCTGATTATTAGGTCCCTTGTCATGTTTACTGAGAGTTTCTTCTAAGGCTTGCAAATGAGCACCTAGGGTCTGTTCTAGGGAGTGAACCCCCTCTCTGGCAAGGGACTCCAGATTTCTCATGGAATCATAGAAGTTTTTATGTTCCTCAGAAACACATGATTCCATGGACTTTATCTTATCAACTAATGATAATCTTTCTTCCTTATATAGTGTCTGGAGAGTTAGTGTTCTCTCCATTAAATATTCACATTTATTATGGATAAGATCAATTTTCGGTACAAGCCTGTTTTGTAAATCCTGATCAGCATATTCCAGAGAAAGAATCTTTTTCTGTAAGCTTTCATTGCTATCCTTTAAAGCAGATTCCAGAGAGAGAATCTTTTTCTGCAAGCCTTCATTGCTATCTCTTAAAGCCTGTATCAGTCCCAATAATGACTCATCTTTGTTCTTGTTATTAAACCAGTGTTTGAACACTGTGTGAATTATTACGATGAATGCCAAAACAGTACAGGCCAGATATGCCTTAGGAAGGTCATATATTTCCAGGAAGATGTCATTCATCATACAGGCAAAAAGGTTTTCAAATTCTTGTGAGGTAATGTTGTCAGCCATATTATAAGAATTACTCAAAATTTGTTAGTCAATTTTAAGGTGTAAAATTACTTTTACTTGAAACATTATGCTTACCTTTTGTGGTTTTGGGGGGTGTAGTAGCACTTTTCAGCCAGCAGGTGGCGTTGGTACAGCTCCAAAGCAGGGCCTACTGGTGATCTTGACTGACTGCAGCTTGCTGGAGTTGAGCTGGCGGGAGCCAGAGCCGGCACTCAGGAAGCGGGGGAGTGCCTCTTTCGCTGGTCTCGGGGCTAAGAACCATGTAGGCATTCCCTGGTTACATGGAACTTTGCAGGTGGGTTTAGGTACCCACTAGCCGAGGAGGAGGCTGACGGTAGAAGCCACCCAGGCCTTTGGAATTTGCCCCACGTAAGCACCAGATACTGGTGAAATTATTGAGGCCACTCCATGTAGTTAAAAGGAGATTTATTTAATGACATAACTTACAAATTAAGGGATAGGTAGGTCGTGGGGTCTGGAGAAGGTGTATCACAGTCCAGCGGTGTTCTCTGGAGCTCTTCTTGGCCCACCTCCACCGTCCAGGGTCCCGGAACAGAGAGAGCACTGGCCCATCCAGATCTCGAGTCTCCAGGCGCCTCCCTTGGCCCTGCCTTGTAGGTGTGACAGTTGCCGAAGTCTCAATGGGGGTTGGAACTTCCAGATCAAAGCTGGAATGGCTACACACTACACCACCCATTCACCATGTCCGAGCAAGGGGCTGTGGATCGAAAAACAGAGACAAAAGACAGAGGGTCATTCGCCTCAGCAGAATGCCTAATGCTGTTTATTGAAAGAGGGAAGAAACCTTAAATACAGGCTTACAGCACAATGGGAGAACCTTAGAAGGCAGAAATTTGCTACTGATGTTTACAATCTTGCATCTAAGCTGTTAATGACCAATATGCAGGATACACAAACAAGGAACTTCCCTTAAGCATTCAGGAGGGTGGAAACCAGCAGAGAATCAGCATAGGGAGAATATCTGGTCAAGGTCAGCAAGCAGGCAACAGCTACCCAAATTAGGAGGAGGCCAGGGCCCTACACCTGAATAAAAGGACCCTTATGTGCTTGCATTGGAAACAAACTCCTTGGTTGTCTCTGGGAGTTTTGTGAAATGGGTACAACAGAAGCAGCATACTACTGAACAATGGGTCCTGGAAGTAAATGACAATGAAAACAATGTCTCAGAACCTCTGGGACACAATGAAAGCAGTCCTACAGGGACCTTTACAGCTCTACATGTTGATGAAGAAATCAGAAACATTTGCAAATACTAACTGAATGATACACCTTAAAGGTTTTTGGGTAAAAAGGAAAAAAAAAAGAATAAGCCAAACCTCAAGTAAGTAAATGAAAAGAAATCTTTATGATCAGTCCAGAAATTAATGAAATAGAAATGAAAAGAAAAACATAATCATTGAAACTTAGAGTGGGTTCTTTGAAAAGATAAATAAGATTGACAAACCAAACTAACCAAAAGAAAGAAGACACCAACTTATACAATTGGAGGTGAAAAGGGAACCATCACACCAGATACCAGTGAAATGAAAAAATCAGGTCTGGAGGTTAGAGACGGTTCAGTGGGTTAAAGCACTGGTCGCTTTTCCAGAGTACCTGGGTTCAATCCCCAGCACCCACATGGTAGCTCACAGCTGGTCTATAAGTCTAGTCCCAAGGATCTGATGGCCTCTTCTGGCCTCCTTGGGCACTGCAAAATATGATGCATAGACATACATTCAGGCAAAACACCCATACACATCAAACTAAAACAAACAAAAAACATGACTTCCACAAAACACCAGGTCTCATGTTCAAAATACATATTCTACTAAGTCAGAAAATCAAAAAGAAATGGATGAATTTCTAGACAATGTGACTTACCAAAATTGAACCAAAATGAGATGAATAGTTTATAAAGATCTATAACATGCAATGGGATTTAAGCAGTAATTAAAGCTCTCCCAACAAAAAGCAGTCCAGGCCCAGATGCACTCATGGTGATGTTTATGAAACCCTCCAATGCTTCTCAAGCCACTCCATAGAAATGAAAGAAACACTTCCAAACCAAAGGCAGATAAAGACATGGAGTGAGAGAATCAACAAACTAATTTCCATGATGAACTTAAACTAAATACTTGTAAATACATCAAAAAGATAATTCACCATGATGAAGCTTGTGGTGTAACTTGATCAGAGATACAGGAACGCAACAGGTGTGAGCCAATAAATGTTCTAAATCACACAAATGGAGCCAAGGACAGAAACCCCATGGACATCTGGACAGATGTAGAAAAAGCGCTCACAAAACCTACCATTCCTTCATGGTAAAGGTTCTAACTCGGATTAGGAAAAAAAATCATAATAATAAAGCCTACATATGACAGCCTTCAGCCATCATGATATTAAATGGGGAAAATCCTCAAAGCTTTTCCACTAAAATAAGGAATGAGACAAAGGTGTCCAACTTTTCCACTCTTCTTCAGTACAGTCCTGGAAGCCTTAGCTAGAGCAAGTCAAGGAAAGCGCATAAAAGGATACAAACAGCAAAGGAAAGATGCCAAAGGCCCCTATCTGCAGCTGCTATGATTTTATACATGAGCCCCTAAAGACTAACCAGAAAACTTTTAGAACTGATACACACGTTCAGTGGCAGAACACAAAAGCAACACACAAATCATTCCTATATATCAATGACAAAGAAACTGAAATCTTGGAAGTAATCCATTTTTTTTTGTTTTTCAAGACAGTCTTGGCTGTCTTGGAACTCACTCTGTAGAACTGGCTGGAGTCAAACTCACAGAGATATGCTTGCCTCTGCCTCCTGAGTACTAGGATTAAAGGTGTGTGCCACCAACAACTGACAGTGATTCAATTTTTAACAGCATCAAAAAAGAAAAAAAGTACCTTGTAAAAACCTAACCAAGAATATTAAAGATCTCTAAAATGAAAACTTCAAAATACTCAAGAAAAAAAATTCAAGTAAGACACTAGAAGATGTTAAGCATGCTCATGGATTTGAAGGATCAATAATTGTGAAAATAGTATCTTACAAAACCCAATATAGAGTCAATACTGCGCAATCTCAACCAGACATCCAGTGACATTCTTCACAGAAACAGAAAAGCAATCTTAAGTGAGGTATGGCAGCTCACAACTTTAATTCCAGCACTTATGAGGCAGAGGCCAGTCTGCTCCACAGAGTGAGTTCCAGAACATCCAGGACCATTACACAGAGAAATCCTGTCTTGAAAAAACCAAAACAGACACACTCCCCTCCACACACAAAAAAGCAATTTTATAGTCCATATGGAAACACAAGAGACTCTGGAGAGGCAAAACAATCCCAAGCAAAAACCAAATCATTGAAGTTATCACCATACCTGATTTGAAGTTATATTACAGATCCATATTAATAAAAGCAGCATGGTACTGATGTAAAAACATATTCAATTGTAGTGATAATTCATCTGTGCCCCCGCAATAGAGTTTATCTGAGGTCAGAGGAAAAAGCCAGCCACTATATTTGACATAGAAGTCAGACAATGGTAGCACATGCCTTTAATTCTATCACTGGGGAGACAGTGATCTGTCTGGATCTCTATGAGTTCAAGGCCACAATGGGAACAGAGTCAGGTATAGTGGCACATGACTTAAATTCCAACACTAGCTAACCATAAAGGTCTGGAGGTCTGTATAGACAGACAGGAAGTGACAGAACTGGACAGGAAGAGGAAGTGATGTAGCTGGGCAGTGAGAGGAAATGAGTTAGCAGAACAGAAAGGAATATAGGTGCGAGTATACAGGAAGTAGGTCACTTTGGAGACTGAATGTCAGTGAGGTGAGGTTGGCTTATGGCTTGTCCTATTCCTCTGATCTCTCAGCTTTAACCCCAATTTCTGGCTCCATGTTTTTCATTTTATAAGGCCTTTTAAGATTCATGTTACAATTGGTGCTCCAAGTATTGTGGCAAGAATTGCCTAAAAAGCCGCTTGTGGCCTTACAGCTCAGGCTGGAACTGCACGAGGCTGGATCTCCACTTCACATGGGCCGAAGTCTCTTTGGCTTTATCTCTCCTGGTGGGTGGTGGGCTTTCTCTGGATTCTCATCTCAGACTGCTACCACATTAGGTAGCTTCTTTGAAATTCCCTTAGACTTCTACTGTTCTACAAAGTTGACAGACTTGGTAAGTCAATTAAGATATCTTAAAAGGAGAAATTAGTTAAAAGGGATTTTTTTCCCACATAAAAAGTGGGAAACATTTTTACAATGGAAGGAATTTGGTCTCTGATAACACATTAGGCAGTCTGAAAATGGAACAATTAAATGAGAGGATAATTAATGCTGATGGGATGTACATAACATTAATTATGAATATTATTTGCTTTCTCGTTTTATTTTAGCATTAAAAAGGTTGATCAATTTGAGTGCCAAGATAAAAGCTTTAGAAAAACCTGTTAAAATGAATTATAGAGAAATTCAGACCCAAACAGAAGAATTTAAAAGTGAATGTATCTCAGGGTTAAATCATATGGTTACAGGGAAACAGCTTCAGGTTACCAGACAGAAAACATTAATCTACCTAGTAACCTTACAGGAACTGGCAAATGCTCAAGGGTGTCTACTAGCTAACTGGACTCCAGTGGAAATATTAGATTTAAGGAGATTTAAAGAAGCTATAGTATCATATGGAGTGCATTCTTCATTTGTAAAGTAACACAAACAATAATAGGTCCAGCCTATATTGTTTGCTCCCAGAGTCTATGGGAGAGTCCAAAAAGCAGCTGAGGATTCTAATCTGAGGATATCCAATGAATCTAAGCACACTGAGTTCCTTAGTCCATTCACTTTATTCTTCTAAGTCAATTCAATCTACACAGTTTCTTTTCTGTTCTCATGCTTAGCTTCTCTCAGTCCCTCCTGGTCTTAGTCCTTTCTGCTCTTCTCTCATGTCTATCTAGTTCTTTCTGTCTCTATCCTCATCTTTGTTCTTCTCAATAAATTCTCTTCAGTGCTCTCAGAGAACCAGTATATATACCCAAACAGTAATTCTTTGGCAAAGCAATGCGAGGTTTGAAGATTTCAGGGTCGCAGAGAGAGGTGATAAGGATCCACACATAAAGCAATAATTGTCAGCTTCCAATTACAACCCAAAAGGGGAGTGACTAAAGGGGAATTCTATGGTAGGGTCAACTAAAGGCTAAGATCAATTAGGGAATTTGTGTGCTTAAACTATAACCTAGAAATGGCTAGGTTGAATGTTAGGGGTCAATAAGTCACAAGAAAATAAACTGTCTTTGGCGCCATTTTTCCTGCTCATCCTGGCTGCAGCTGCTTTCGGATAGGAAGGGGGATGTATGCTAGGTGGCTAAGCAACCTATGTCAGAGCATGTAGCATTTGGTTAGTAAAAGCACTTTCACTCAGAGTAATTGCTGAGGAGAAAATCTAGGAATAGCACCTGACTGAGGAGAAATTAAAACTTAATTTGCACAAGAAAGAAGCTTGGCACCTATGCATGCCTGGCCTTGAAGGCAATCTCCTTGGGTCAGTGAGAAGTAATTGCCTTAACTCAGTAACTAGCAAATAGCTAAAACATCATCCAGGGAATGAGAGCAGTAAATCTCTTAAGTTAGGGTCTTGTATAAATAACCTGGGGTGAAGATAAGGAATTGAGGATTTAATTGTTAGTGGTTCTTTTCTCTATCTGTGGGTGAGATGAACTAATATTTATTTCTCTGTATTTGTCCTTGGAAAAAGGTATCTTTGCTGAAATACTTTTGTCCAGAGAATGGCCCTGGCCAGATATATGTTAATGAAAAATAGACACAGTTAGGGACAGTTATCCAATTACCCCAAATGTATAGGGAAAGTTGTGCCCAAGATTGAGATATAATCATGAGATTATATGTACATACAACATGGAGATGCACGATAAATAGGGAGAATCATAGCTGTTATTGCACAAGAAGTTTACAACAAGAGAGAGCCAGTTAATTCAAAAGGCAGTAATTCCACAATGCCTTGCATGATGGTTTCCTCTAACACAACCCTTAGTTCTGATAGGTTGATCTTCTGAACTCTAGTTGTCACTGCTGTATATTTCATGAACTTTTGCTACCAGTGGCTCTCAATTGAAAAGCAAATGTTAAACTCATGCCCAATTTGTAATAGAATTATTCCTCAGGACCGGAAAGAATTGGTTACAGCTGTCCTAGAGGTCAGTCCACAGTTATAGTGGAGAATGTAGTGGATAGAGGAGGCCAAAACTATAGAACAACAATGTAGGACTAGAGGTGTGGAAATTTCCCAGGATCAGCTTCTTGGAGAAGGTGCTTATGCTGATATACAAAGATAATGTTTATATGATAACCAAACTCTAATTATATGCCACATGGAAGCCATGAATTCATGGTACAGAACTCAGGAAGCAGGAAAAAAAAGAGTCATTAAAGAAAGTTAAACAGGGCCCGAAAGAACCTTCACAGATTTCTTACAAAGGCTGTCTTCAGCAGAAAATAGAATGATACCAAGTTCAGAAGCTAGACAGATAATAATTTAATCTTTGGCTTTTGAGAACATGAATGCAGCATGCAAAAGAATAATCAGGCCATTAAAGACCAGACCAGCACCCTTGGAGGATCAGATCAGGGACACAATTAACATTGAGTCTCATGACCATGATGATATGTGGATAGGAGAGGTGATTTTAAGAGCTTTGAAGAAAAATAATAATGTCAGATGCTTTAATTGCAGTAAACCAGGTCACCTATAAAGAGACTGGAAACAGGGCATTTCTAGAAACAATGTTTCTTCAAGGAACAATGGCAACAGAATGCCTCTCCCTTCTAGATTACGCAGAAGGTGTGGTAAAGGTAAACATTGAAATAACAAATGTAGATCAACAAGGGACAGATAAGGTAATTCTTTGCCTTTGCTGTTGGGAAACCCCCTGAGGGGCCTCTCACAGGCCCCCATGGCAAATTCAGTTCAGTCTTTTCCTTCCATCATAGAAGAAACCCCTTCTCAGAGAAATTAAATAACCAAATTCCAGTTGGAATTAACCAGACTGCTTGTGGTGATAGAACAGCTATAGCAGAGAGAACAGGAAATTCAGGATAAACCATAAAGTTAATTTTTTGACAAACTTCTATAAATGAACAAAGACCAAAATTAAAAATACAAATAAATGATGTTTTCTTGGAAGGTCTTGTAGACAGAGGTATGGATGTCACAATAATTGCACCAGCATTTTGCATCCAATTTGGCTTGTTCAGGAGGTAAATATACAGCTGTTAAGTATTGGAACATCGTCTAAAGTGAAACAGGGCACAAGATGAGTCAAATATATAGGGCCAGAAGACAGAGATGAAAATTAAAGCCATATGTGGCTAATATAGCTATGAATTTATATAGCCATGATCTATTACAACAATAGAATACCCAGATTAACATTCCTCCAACCTCAGAAACAAACCATAAACTAACACATGTTTCTGAGTGGAATACTAAGAGGTATTATAGAGAACAGTCACTGGCCATCCAGATTGTATAAGAACTGGGCACAATTGCTGATCCTCCAAAGATACCAACAGCTCCACCTTTAAAATGGTTAACAGACAAGCTTGTATGGGTTCAACAATGGCCTTTAACAACAGAGAAACTGAAGGCTCTAGAAGAGCTGGTATAAGAGCAGTTAAATGCTCAGCATATTGAAGAATCAACCAGTCCTTGGAATTCTCCTGTATTTGTTATTGAAAAGAAATCTGGTAAATGGAAAATGGTACCAGACATAAGAGCAATTAACAAGGTAATTCAGCCAATGGGCTTTCTACAATCTGGAATTCCTTGCATACTTTGTTACCTAAAGGATGGCCTCTTATAGTTATTGATTGAAAAGACTATTTCTTCTCAAGACCCTTACAAGAAAAAGACAGAGAAAGATTTGCCTTCATGGTGCCTACTTATAATAATTCTCAGCCGGTTAAGAGATATCTATGGAAGATTCTCCCACAGGGAATGTTAAATAGCCCAACCTTGTCCCAATATTTTGTATGACAGCCATTGGAAGTAATATGTAAATAACTTCCTAAATCTATAATTTATCATTACATGGATGATATTTTACTAGCTGATTTAAATGCAGATATCTTAGAAAGAAAGTTTGAGGAAGTAAAGAAAATTTTGCCTTGTTGGCGATTAAAAATTGCTCCTGAAAAGATGCAGAGAGGAGATTCTATTAATGACTTAGACTATAAAATAGGTCTACAAAAAATTAGACCCCAAAAGGTACAAATTAGGAGAGATCAATTATAGACTTTTACTGACTTTCAAAAATTATTTAGAGACATTTCCTATCTACAGTTTGTTGATGGGGTAAAAAATGATGAACTGAGCAATTTGTTTAAAACCTTAGAAGGTGACCAGGAATTATATAGTCCAAGAAAATTATCAGCTGAATCTGAGAGAGAATTGGCCTTGATGGAAAAGAAAATACAGGATGCATGTGTGGATCATGTAGATCCAAAACTTGCTTATTTTACCTTCTAAACATTCTTCTACAGGAATTTTAATGCATAGGGAAGATATTATATTGGAATGGATATTTCTACCAAATAAACAGAATAAAAAATTAAAAACTTATGTGGAAAAGGTCTGAGTTGATTTTAAAAGAAAAATTGAGACTTCATCAATTAGCAGGAATAGACCCAGCAGAAACTGTAGTACCTTTAACGAAGGATGACATTGACAAATTATGGATAGAAAGTGAACCTTGGCAAAGAGCTTACAGTAATTTTTGGGCAGAGATTAACAGCAAATGTCCCCAAAGTGATAGAATTGAACTTATAAAAAGAGCTGATTGGATTCTACCTCATATTGTATGGGAAACACCCATGCCTAACAGCAAATTTGAAGTCTCCAGAAAGATGATGGGGCTCCACAATGATGATTCCACATGGACAATAATAATACCACTAAGCTGACAAACATCACCCAAAGATTAGCTTTGAACTACGAACTGCTCAGGACAATTTCAAGATGGCTAGCTGAGATGATCCAGCCTCACAGACTACTAGAACAAGGACTTGAGATAAGCCCTGCACTTTTGCATTATGCAGAGACTGGACAACAAATGATACAGCTACCTCTCCCAGAACTTGACAATTAACCCAAGATTTTTCTTTTCAGGATCCCCTAAAGATGCCTTTACCTCCAAACAGCAGGGAGTAAATTTAAGAATATTATGCCCTCATTCCCAAGAGGTAGGGTGGCTAGTTTTTGTTTTTTCAATGGGTTTTAGATAATTGTCATTGTTTAGGATGGTTGGTTACAAGTTGTTATTGTTAATGGTCAGAAAAAGGGCTAAACAAAGGAGATTAGATTTAAGGTTCTTGTTTGAAAAAAAAGAAAGAAAAAAGAAAAAGGAGGATATAGATAAAAGGTAGATTATTGAATCTACTCTGAAAAAAAGATATAGAGATGATAGAATAAAGGGCAGATTATTGAATCTACTCTGAAAAGAAAAAAAAGCAGATATAGATATGATATAGATAAAAAAGGTAGATTATTGAATCTACTTTTAAAAGGCAACTACTAGTTTTAAATATTTTACATTGGATTGGATTTTTATGTATTATATAAAAATTATATATATTGCTACAAATTTGAGACTGATTTATATAGATATAATAAGATAAAAAGGTAGAGTATTTAATGTACTTTTAGAAAGCAACTACTAGTTTTAAATATTTTACATTGGATTGGATTTTTGTATATTGTATACAAATTATGTATATTGATACCAATTCGAGATTGATTTTGTTAGAATATATTGTATATATATTTCTAATCTTGTTCAAGGTATTGAACCTATACATTTTATTAAACAGTGTAATGCAGTCTGCTAATCCTTGAAAGTTATTATTACCAACTAATTAGGATATAAAGGAATGTAAGTTAGTAGTCATTACAATCAAACTTGTAGTCATATTAGGTATGTTTTCAAGGTCAAGCAGAGATATATTTTAGATAGACAGGTCATCTTCAAATCCTTCAAAGGTCTATAGAATATGACATTTAAGATATTTTAATAACACAGTTTTTTCTTCTTTTTTTATGACTATGAGATATGTCTGCTCCTGGCACCACCAATCTACTTCAGAGAAGATGGGCATTGAAGAACCTCTATATGGAGTCTATTTTAACTGTGGTAAGTTAGCCACTAGGCAAGAAAGTCCCCTTGCATCAAGGATTGACTGCCAATCCTTGCCAAGACAAGGTAGGAAGGCTCTTTAGAAAACCCTGCCACACAGATGAATCTGTCAGATATGCTAAGCCTGTTGGCCAAAGATGATGCCCCAATGTTACAGAGAAACCTCAGGTGACTGTCCAGGTAGCTGGCTGTTTCTGTCATAACTCACATATTTTGGAAGTCACTTATTTGTACTTACTAGGTAATATTATTTCCTTCTCAGGTCTCTGAGGGAGTTGAAGATTAGATAGTTATAGTTAAAGTTTTACTCATTAACAATTTCAGAAAAGAAACTCACTAAGAGGTGTAAAGTGTACAAGTTTGAAAGACATAGAAGATAGTTTTCGGTTGTTAATACAAGTTAGGATAGAAAATGAATTAGGTACATTTTGGATTTACCAAAATATGATAGATAATGTAATATTTTCTCTGAATTTGTCAAATGCAATTGGACTAGACATCATTAATGTATTTATTGCTTGTATATATTGTATATATTTATTGTACTTATTGTATATAATTTCTTATATTAATTATAATTTTTTATTTTTATTAGACAAAAAGGGGAAATGTGGTGATATTTTATCTGTGTCCCCCCAATAAAGTTTATCTGAGGATCAGAGGAAAAGGCTAGCCACTATGTTAAACATAAAAGTCAGGCACATGCCTTTAATCCTATCACTCAGGAGGCAGGGATCTGTCTGGATCTCTGTGAGTTCAAGGCTACACTGGGAACAGAGCCAGGCATGGTGACACATGCCTTGAATTCCAACACTAGTTAACCATAAAGGTCTGGAGGTCTGTATAGACAGACAGGAAGTGACAGAGCTTGGCAGAAAGAGGAAGTGATGTAGCTGGGTGGAGAGAGGAAGTCAAATGCAGAACAGAAAGGCAAATAGGTGTGGGTATACATGAAGTAGGTCTCTTTGACTGAGGATCTCCAAGTGGTGAGAATGTGGCTAGCTTCTTTCTGCTTTTCTGATCTCTCAGTTTTAACCTAAATATCTGGCTCCAGGATTTTTATTAATAAGACTGTTTAGCACTTCATCCTACATATGTTGTTTTCTATTTAAGGCGTAGTGAAACCTCTAATATAAGTTGTCTTCAACTTTGGATGTAGACGAGTGAAGGAAAAATTAAGAGTACTTTCCTCATAGATCCTTCCTTCTAATAAAAAGAAAAAAAAACCTTATATTGCATCTTCTTACTTTTTGGCATTATATGGTTGCTTTTCTTGCTTATTTCTTGAGACAAGATCTTTGTATGTAGCCCTGGCTGTCCTGGAACTCACTATGTAGATCAGGCTGGCCTTGAACTCATAGAGATCTGCCTGCCTCTGCCTCCTGAGTACTGGGATTAAAGTGTGAGGCACCATGCCTGACAGCTATAGTTACATTTGTAATAAAAGCAACTCTTAAAAGAATAGTTATGATTAATTCATAATTAATTAGTTTATAACACATCATTTTCCACATTAGAATCAAACTAAGTTTGAAAATATCTTATACTTGAAACAACATAATATGGAACAGTGGTTCTCAACCTTCCTAATGCTGTAATCTTTAATACAGTTCCTCATGCTGTGGTGACCCCCAATCATAAAATCATTTTTGATGTTACTTTATAACTGTAATTTTGCTACTGTTATGAATTGTGATGTACATATTTTTGGAGATAGGGGTTTGCCAAAGGAGTCACAGCCCACAGATTGAGAACCACTGATACTGAATGACGTGAATTCTTCTTTCTCTGACTAAAATCTTTAGTGGTTTTGTCAAACCTGGAAGAACATTTTGTCCTTTCAGCTCTAGGATAAGAAAATGTTTATCTCCCTAAACAGCACAATCATTGGTTATTTGGTCATGTTTCTGCACATGTTTAATTGGTTCATTTTAATAATTCTGGGATGTGGCTGAGTAGTTGATTGTGAGATCAAAACAGGGACATGGCTG